>NW_026880007.1:0-28184 GCF_032173495.1 Musca vetustissima
CAGCAAAAATAATCGAGATAGACCCATGGTTCCTTTTGAGAATATGCATACAATCACTTTCAGAGTCGATTTATGCATGTCCGTCGGTCTGTCCGTCTCTCCGTCTGTACATGTTAAATTGTAAACAAAGTACAGGTCGCATTTATGATCCGAATTGGATGAAATTTGGCACAGGCCACTTATTTGGCCCAAGTACGAACACTTTTAAAATTTGGAAAAATCGGTTCAGATTTAGATATAGCTCCCATATATATTTTCGTCCGATTTAATGTAAACGGTCCCTATATATATTTCGATTTGCAAGAAAATTGGCACAGCGTAATGAATTAGGACTAGAATGATGTGTGTAAAATTTCACAAAAATTGGTTCAGATTTAGATATAGCTCCCATATATATCTTCGTCCGATCCCCGTCCCCTATATTTCTTTCGATTTGCACGAAATTTGGCACAGCGTAACGAATAAGGTCTAGAATGATGTATGCCAAGTTTCGAGAAAATCGGTTCAGATTTAGATATAGCTCCCATATATATTTTCGTCCGATTTATGGTAAATTGTGTACCAAAGTCCCTATATATCTTTCGATTTGCACGAAATTTAGCACAGCGTAATGAATAAGGTCTAGAATGATGTATGCCAAGTTTCGTGAAAATCGATTCAGGTTTAGATATAGCTCCCATATATATCTTCGTCCGATTGTGTACCAAAGTCCCTATATATCTTTCGATTTGCACGAAATTTGGCACAGCGTAATGAATAAGGTCTAGAATGATGTATGCCAAGTTTCGTGAAAATCGATTCAGATTTAGATATAGCTCCCATATATATTTTCATCCGATTTAAGGTAATTGGTGTACCAAAGACCTTATATATCTTTCGATTTGCACTCCCACTAATTGATAGTTGTTTTTTATAAAAACAAAATACAAATGGTATCCCAAATAAACCGCCAACACTACTGAAGTACTGAATTAAGTCTAAAATGATGTTGCTAAGCTGCGTGAAAAGATCCATAGCAAGGCCGAATGGTACATCGTACTGAAGTAATATAAATTAGTCTCTGGCAATTTTCCCTGAAATCGGTTCAGATATAGATATATAACAAAAACGCGTCGTCTGTTGGGATACATATGTAGAATATACCCAAAGTGGTGAAGGGTATCATATAGTCGGCCCAGCCCGACTTTCCTACTTTCCTTACTGGTTTTTATAATTTGTCATTGTTTTTACATAGGCCCATAGGATCCGTTACATTATGGGTATACTAGCAAAGTGCCCGCTACTTCGTATGCGGAAAGGGAATACAAAAAATATTTCATATTGTATCGTAAATACTGTAAATTTGTTGTACTATAGTTTGCGATTTAGTACTCTTCATATACATAAGCACTATTTTCCGAAATCTCTCTTACTTCCATTAAACAGAATAAAACCAGTAAGGAAAGTAGTAAAGTACCCAATGCAGAATTTCGTGCAAGTCGAAAGATATATAGGGACTTTGGTACACCATTTACATTAAATCGGACGATATTATATATGGGAGCTATATCTAAATCGGAACCGATTTTCACGATGTTTAACACACATCGTTTTAGATGTGTGTTAAACATCCCGCTGTGCCTAACTTCGTGTAAATCGAAGTTTGGTGCACTATTTACCTAAAATCGAACTAAAATATATATGGGAACTATAACTAAATTTGAACAGATTTTACCCAATTTCAATAGTGTTCGTCCTTGGACCAAATATGTGACGTATGCCAAATTCCATCCAATTCGGATCATAAATGCGACCTGTACTTTGTTTTCAATTTAACATGGACAGACAGACGAACGGACGGACATGCATAAATCGACATAGAATGTGATTCTATGCATATAATGTGATTCCGTTGCCGAAATCGAAATTTAGTGCATTTGCTAGTCTATTTACCATTCGTACAAATCAATTCGAGTTTCCATAGTTATCTCTATAGCTAAATACTGCACTTCAACAGTAATCTAAATTTCAAATCACAGGTTCCAACCAAATGCAAATGGTTCCATCATACTTATAAGTAAGAATTTCTAAAACTACATCAATCTTACTCTCCAACAGTAATTTTAATTCCACCAAAGTCCAAATTTATCTTAAATATTGTGATCACCATCGTGATTTCAACAGACGGACATCCATAGAGTTTATTCTGATCAATAATATACTTTATGGGTTCTCCGGTAAATATTTCAGAATAACTATATAGTGGAGGGAATAGAAAACGACTCAATTATTACTACCTAAAAAAAAATTACAACACTTTCCTCCAGGCAATAATAATTCAGACGTACATTCGTGTCCGAATTTTTGTCACACGGTGCGCTCATTTACGCAAGTATTCTCCTCTCAAACACGTGTTTAATGTGTTTCAACACTTCGAAATTCCCTAATAATTCACCATAAAAAATGCTATTTTTGACAAGTCACACATGTTATCCACTTATGTATAGAAAAAACGATTCTCATTCCCATCGTTTCGGAAATACAAAACAATTACCGTAATACGGCATTACAAATTGTGTTTAACAGTTTATCAACTCCTTATTAATGTCCATAGACAAAAATGTCTTTTGTCCTTTGTCATGTTATTACAAATATCCCTAAAATAATTTTTTTTCGAAAAAATATCGGCTATTTAAGGACATCATATTTTTGCTATAACTATTCAACAAAGCGTAGAAAAAACATTTAAGGCTGATGTTATGGAAATACCCACCCACTTCTATGGAACATCCATAGAAACATACACGCCTGCCTGCATTCGAATGTACGTACGTTGCATGTGTGTATGTGTGAGCACACTGCATTTGTGCCCCACATATTGAATGCAGCATATCGAATGAGTGTACAAACTAAAAATCCTTTTTGTGCTTTGATTTAGAGCTATTGACAAAGATAATTCTTTGTCCCATATTGTGTTTTTTGTGTTTGTTCCACTTTTGTTGGTAGCATACAAATCACAACCACCACCATCGGCACCACCACGATTTAGATGACATCCCTAGCCAAAAATTGGGACAAGAGAAATAATTGTTGGCAATATGTAGGTGTGACTAATTCAATTACGCCCAAATCTGTACTACATTTTTATGTCGTTATTTGCACGCGGACATTCATACAAATACACACATCTATTTACAGGAAAATAAGGACTTTTCCAGGATAGTCACAAAAAGAGAGAGAGGGTACATGTGAAAGGCAAAATCCATTGGCTTATGTCAAAAAATTCAATTCATTATATACACATACATATGTATGTATATGTTCGAGTTATGTAAACAAGCATACCACGTCCACCAGCGATAAGCTCCACAACCATGGCGTTTGTCCTTTATGGGGGGAAAAACAAATCGTTTGACATCATTTCACGGTTACAAACTTCAAAACAACAACAACAAAATATTCATGGCATTCTTTGTTGTGGCAGTAAATTAAATAATTGTCATGTTTTACATGATGTTCAGGTTTTTAGAACAATTTTGAGTGCCTTTTGTCCACAAAACCGCTTTTGTTGTTGTTGTTGCTACTACTGATGCGTTGGTTGTGTTGGTGATCATGTGATTAAAGCCTTTTGTGCCACCATTGTAAGCCGAGTCGATTTTAAGCACAAAAATTTGCAATGAAGTTTTAAGTGATTCCGAAACATGTATTTGACAATTTGTTTTAAGAGCAACAAAGCAGTTGTTCGTGAATATTTTAATTTTGATTAGATACACTGTGAGAAAACCAAACCAGTAAGGAAAGTAGTAAAGTCGGACGACTATATTATACCCTTCACCACTTTTGAAATATTCAACGTATATATCCTGACAGACGTCGCATTTTTTAAAGACATGAAATTGGACGAACTTAAATATGTGATCATTATCCATATGTGAAGCGACTAACATCAATCCATCTGTAACCTTGGATATATTTCATTTAATTCTGGCAGATTTATAGCGTTTGTTTACAATGGGGCAAACTTATGTAAAACGATTTAAAGTAAACTTGGCATATGCTCTTCGATATGTTGCAGCACAGCACACTGTGCAAAATTTAATCTCACTTGCTGAACAAATAACCCGAAGTCGGTCGAAAATACATATCGGAGCATTATATGGATTTACACCAATTTTTACAATAAAGTCATTCTAGTCTCCATTTGAAATGTTGTGCAAAATTTGGAATCAATCGAACAAACATGTGGAGTTTGGTGCACTATTTAACTGATATCGGACAAAAACATATTTGGGAGCTTTATCATAATCTGGACCGATTTCAACAAACCTTGACACACGTTAGGCTATACTAATTTCAGTACATATTCCAAAATTTGGTGCCTTTGGGGAACATTTACTTAAATTTGGACTAAAATATATATGAGAGCTATATCTAAATCTGAACTGAATTCCAAAAATTTTAACACACAACATTCTACACTCAATTCAATACGCTATACAAAATGTTTTGACAATTCTTGATTTTTATGGGCACCATTTACTTGAAATGGGACGAAAATATGTGTGGGAGCTATATATAAACCTGAACCGATTTCAGCAAAACTTCCCATACATCAATCTGGACCTGATTCAGTATGCTGTGGAAATCACGAATCTAAACATACGAACTCGAAACAAAACAGCAATCTATCGGATGTTCGTAGTACTTCGAAACAAATGATCATGTGGAGATTTGTCTACGGTACCCCACAAATTCTTAGCTTGAATTTTTTGGAAATATTCTAAAAACGATCAAGAAAAAACCAATCATTGTGCCTCTTGACAATGTGAGCATTAACACGTCGGTACAATTTCATATAAAATCTGTTAAAATTAGTAATGCGCTGTCATACCAATTGAAATGAGTGACTGAACGAGGCGAACGACCTAATTCACTTTTCAAAAACCAGTAAGGAAAATAGTAAAGTCGGATTGGGCCGACTTCACCACTTTGGGTATATTCTACATATGAATCCTAACAGACGTCGAGTTTTTGTTATATATCTATATCTGAACCGATTTCAGGGAAACTTGACAGAAACTAATTTGTATTACTACAGTACTTTGCGTCAATCGGTCTCACTATGGATCTTTTCACGAAGCTTAGCAACATCATTCTAGACTTAATTCAGTACCCTATCCCAAAATTCGTCCAAATCGAAATATATATTAGGGAATTTGGTGCACCAATTACATAAAATCGGATGAAAATATATATGGGAGCTATATCTAAATCTGAACCGATTTTCACGAAATTTTGCCACATCATACTAGACTTAATTCAGTACGCTACGCCAAAATTCGTGCAAATGAAAAGATTTCCAGGGACTTTGGCACACCAATTACCTAAAATCGGGCGAAACTATATATGGGAGCTATATCTAAATCTGAACCGATTTTCATGAAACTTAGCACATATTATTATAGACGCAATTCAGTACGCTATGCCAAATTTCGTGAAAATCGAAAGATATATAGGGTCTTTGGTACACCAATTACCTTAAATCGGATGAAAATATATATGGGAGCTATATCTAAATCTGAAACGAAACTTTGCACACATCATTTTAAACTTAATTCATTGCGCTATACCAAAATTCGTGCAAATCAAACGATATATAGGGACTTTAGTGGACTATTTACCTAAAATCGGGCGAAGCTATATATGGGAGCTATACCTAAATCTGAACCGATATTCACGAAACCCAGCACATATCATTCTAGACATAATTGAATACACTATGAAAAATTTCGTGCAAATCAAAAGATATGTAGGGACTTTGGTACACAATTTACCTTAAATCGGACGAAGATATATATGGGAGTTATATTTAAATCTGAACCGATTTTCACGAAACTTTGCATATATCATTCTAGACCTTATTCATTATGCTGTGCCAAATTTCGTGCAAATCGTAAGATATACAGGGACTTTGGTACACCATTTACCTTAAATCGGACGAAAATATATATGGGAGCTATATCTAAATCTGAACCGATTTTTCCCAATTTCAATAGGGTTCGTCCTTGGACCAAACAAATGAGCTGTGCCAAATTTCATCCAATTCGGATCATAAATGCGACCTGTACTTTACAATTTAACATGGACAGACGGACCAAACAAATGAGCTGTGCCAAATTTCATCCAATTCGGATCATAAATGTGACCTGTACTTTGTTTACAATTTAACATGGACAGACGGGCGGACGGACGGACATGCATAAATCGACTCAGAAAATGGTTCTATGCATATTTTCAAAAGGAACCATGGGTCTATCTCGATTATTTTTGCCTGTTACAAACATATGCACAAAGACATAATACCCTGTACCACAGTGTGGTGAAGGGTATAACAATCAAGAGAAGACGAATCATTGTGCATCTTGACAATGTGAGCACCAACACATCGGCCCAATCATCCCTTTCTTGCCGCCCAAAACGTGGAATTCAGGACATGTAATTGTTGAAGGCACATGCCCATGAAGATATATGAAAGTAGGCTCATGTCCATGAAGATATATGAAAGTAGGCTCATGTCTATGAAGACACATGAGTTTGGATGCTTCAAAATACTTAAGTTCCCACGGGAGGACTGCGCGATACTCTGCAAATTTTGAACTTCGCGCATTTACAAGAACAAGTTAGTCACAAAAATTAAGTCTTCTGGAAAGTTTTGTGTCGTTCGTGAACGACATGGTTCAATTGAACGAGTCAGTCCACTGAACGGGTGAACGATGTAGTTCAATGTTTATTATTGTCGTTCAGTGAACGATTTTGTTTACAAACGCCGTCGGTCACTGAACGACGTTGCTCAATGAAAGCCGTCGGTCACTAAACGGCATTGCATTTTATTCTACACCTTCAGTATCGTTCACAGGTTCACTGAGTTTGACCAACTGAACGGCGTCAACCGGGAACAATTTCATATAAAATCTGTTAAAATGACGACCAAGTTCACGACCTAGTTCACTTTTAAAAAATGACCTAGTTCATTCAATCACTGAACTGAAGGAGTTTGCTAAGGCAACATCTGAAAATGTATTGATAATGTAGTGTAATACTGTTGTTGTGCTGTCCGTAAGATGAATCCATGTTGATGTTGGGCAATTGGAAACCTACTTCTCTTCAATGTAAGGAGTATGGCCCAGTCACAGTCAATCCCGTGTATAGAAACAGTGTCGACTTAACCAAAACAGGAAGTCGAAACCCCGAGCAGTGAAACAGGGTGTTCTCTATGCATGGGTAATTTCTCCGGAACTCTTTAATCAATGTTGATATTGGGCAGTTCGAAACCAGATGAGGAGTACAACTCAGTCCCAGTCAATCCCGTCTATAGAAACGGTTGGCGACTTAACCAGAACAGGAAGTCGAAACCACGAGAAGTGAAACAGGGTGTTCCCTATGCATGGGTAATTTTTCCGGAAATTTATAACCTCTACCCTTCCGAAATCATCGATCATTACCTGAAAGTTTAAATGTCTATATAGCAGATTAGACAATGTGCTTCCATTCAACTCACGCTGAACATCGGACGATGGTGTTCCCATACATATTGGGGAAACGTTCGAAAGCCTTATTGCTTAGTATGGGATCAAAAGTGTTTATATACCAGCACCCAAGAACCAGAGACTACCCATATATTTTTGGGTAAAGTTTGGTCGCTTATTTATGTCAAGTCACCGCTTTTTGTGACAAGATGAGGAACAGGTTCCTGAAGTCGTTTACCAGAGACCTTTTGAGCTCTTACTAAGTATTTGGTCGGTGGTAAACTATGCGGCACCGGTGTTGTATGGGGATATTAACGATACGCATTGGTGAATATTCAAGCCTGGCAGAATGCCATCTTCTCTTCTGCGTCATAGCAATGAATAACATTCCCACGATAGCAATTATCCACCAACCATAGCAGCAGAAGAACGACAGGTGCCCAGACAAACAGGAGTGCTTTTAGTCCAATTAAGATCTGGATTGTGCAGCAGCTTCAATTCGTATTGGACTCGAATTGACAGCACGATACCAGAAACATGCCCTGGTTGCGGTCCTCATACTTTTTAAATACATTATTGTTTTATTAGTTTTTATGTAACAGAGTCCATCCTTGTGCGCTCACAATTAAAATAAATATTTTTTGAATTTTAACTTATACAAATTGTAAAATTCAAGATAGGTCATACTGACAATCACATCCCTCAACTCAAATGACCTACAATGTACAATGCTTCCGAATATTTTCAATTTTAATTAAAATTTCCTTGTGAATATCAATTCCATGTAAATTTTCTTCTTATTCGACAAATGCAAAAAAGAAGAAATATTTATTCCATTTAAATCATTCATTCACTCACCAAACTACAATGGAAATCAATTCTCACAATGCATGCTAATGTAAGTGGGTCAACTTTGGGAATTTGTAACTTTCATTTTGGTAAACAGTTAAAACGAATCGAAAAAAACAACTACGCTGATGTTCATTTACCTGCTGCAGTTTTTTTTCGGGGGTTTTTGGGTCATCCCTTGCATTTTTTTTTTTTGTTTGCTCTGACGTCTAGTTCTACTGTTTGCCACACTTTAGTCCATGACAAATTGTGTCATTTTTAGTTTTACTCGTTACTACTACACGACTACTTCTCTAGGCTTTTGAACATTTCACCTGTTATCATAGTTGGCTTTTGTTACAAAAGAGGAAACAAAACGAACGAATGAACAGACGACGAACAAGAGAGACAGACAACATCAGTACATCAGTTTTAGGAATTCGAAATTTTAGTTCACCGTATAACCCCAACCGACCGACCGACCGCCCAGCAAACCACCAGCCACTCCTCTTCATAGTTTTACTAAATTTCATTTGCCAGAAAATCCAGAAAAAAGCATTGCATGTAGAGTGTGTGTGTGGTTATTGTACCGTGTAGAATATCTATGTAAAGTATCCTGTAGTAGTTGAGTATACCGAAATACAAGGATTTGTTCCGAAAAATACCATTGCATAGAATGGTGGAAAAAGGTAATTTGAGTGCTGTAACATTTCCACCTAAATTGCACTGCTGCTGGTAGATTTTAAATGCTCTTTGATATTTTTTGTCTACTGCAGTGTAATTGTAGATACTATTGCACAGAGCTACTAGAATTTGGACAGTTAAAGGCATATGATAAAATCTGTGTGTCTTTGTGTGTTGTATATACCGAATATTAAATAATCAGATTTTTATATTGGTGATACCATATACCCTTGTCTATGGAAAACTGCATCAACGATTGTATGCGAAATAGGAAATATGGAATTTTAATTTAATTGTAAGTGTAGGTGAGAGATTCTATACTATCACCTGAAAATTCTTCTTAAAGTATTTTCATAATTGAATTTTAATATTTATAGATTGCTGAATTATGTAGGTATTATTGTAAAATTTCCCAAAATTTTGGCAATCAGTAAAATTTAAACTCAATCAGATACCCGTTTCGTGCCAACCGGCGCAAAATTTACCGTGACACATGTTAGGCTATACTAATATCAATACGTTTTATAAAATTTTGTGCCAATCGGCAACAATTTGGGTCTTTGATGCACCATTTACTTTAAATCCGACGAAAATGTATATGGAACCTATATATAAATCTGAACCGATTGTTACAAATTTTAATTGGGTTAATCTTTGGGTCAAATAAATGACCTGTGTCAAATTTCATCCAATTTGGATCATAAGTGCTCGCAAGAATATAGCAGACATGGTTACCCCGTTTCACAGTGTGCCAACAATACATATGCAAACTGCTATGATTGTGTTGGACACACGCATAGATCGGTTGGGAGAGTAATTTTCGCTCTCTCGGTACAGATCGTATATGTTAAAGCATTGCAAAGCATACAACATGTTTGATGTCGAGAATAATGTTGAGTTCGAACACAGAACTGTGATTGTATTGGTACTCTCCCAAAGCGCCCGCGGGCGCCTGTTTAGTGAACAGTGTTCTAAAGCCAGGAAAACATATTGAACTTGATCACAATATTTCTAGGAATAAGGGGATTTTAGGAAAGGCCTTTTGTCTATCCATACACACCCCCTTAAATCGTTAAAATTGTGAATAGTATCATTATCCAAGAATTGTGCTGGAAGGCTTCGCAACATTGTGTTGTCCTAACTTTTCTTAATATTTTACTTGTTTATGATGTATATGGGTTTCGGCGGTGGCCGTTAAAAAGTACCTTGTGAGACCCTCCATTCTCCTGGTCTATTAGGTTCGCTGCAAATATTGTTATGACTAATACCTTCTCTCTAATTCCATTAAAATGCTTGTTTTATTGACTACGTTAGGGTTGATTAGATCTTCGTATTATAGTATAAGTCGTATATAGTATAGTACAGTTACTGTGAATGTCTGCGAAAATTAATATACTTCTACTCTTTGTTCGAACGATAATGATCTGGCAACGATTTTCGATGTTTTGGGGGTTTTGCGGAAGGTTTTCAACAAAATTCGCTGTAACTTGGTACTTTGCGTTCTTATTGAGTACCAAATCTTCCCACTAAAAATAATTATTATATATAAACTTTTTCGAATAGCCCCCATATAACGGTACCCCAAAATTATCGGCATTTTGGGGGTTTAAACCGCGTTTTTCAAAAGAATTCGCTATAATTTGGAAAACTCGGTTGTTATTATGCACTTAATCTATCTACCAAAAATAATAAAAAATAGACCCACATTTCCAGGTTGACCTCATATAACGGTACCGCCAAATTTACGATATTTTGAGGGGTTTGAACGCATTTTTAAAACGAATTCGAATTTAGTACTTTGTAGATGTATTTGGTATAAAATCTTCCACAAATATTATTAATATTCCACCCATTTTAAGGGTAGTAGTCATATAACCCTGCTTATACCCTTCACCACACTGTGGTGCAGGGTATTATGTCTATGTGCATATGTTTGTAACATATAAATGGTGCACCAAAGTCCCTAAACGAAATTTTGCACAGCGTACTGAATTAGGCCTAGAATGATGTGTGCTAAGTTTCTTGAAAATCGGTTCAGATTTAGATATAGCTTCCATATATATTTTCGTCCGATTTAAAGTAAATGGTACACCATAGTTCTTAAATATCGATTTCCACGAAATTTGGTACAACGTACTGAATTGAGCCTAGAAGGAGGTCTGCCAAGTATCGTGAAAATCGGTCCAGATTTAGATATAGCTCTCTCGTCCGATTTCATGTAAATGGTGCACCAAAGTCCCTATATATCGTTCTATTTGCACTCCCTCTCTCACTATAGCTCCCTTATATTATAGATTGATTTTAAGTAATTGACGCACCAAGGATCCAATATATGGCAGATAGGAACAAAACGTACTGAAATTAGTATAACCTAACATGTGACAAGTTTCGTTGAAATCGGTTCATATTTGCATATAACTTTCATATATATTTTCGCCCGGTTTTAAGTAAATTGGACATCAAACTCCTCATTTTAGTCAGATTGACATCAATTTTTGCACAACGTACACAATTGAGCATAGTATTACGTAGTTGCATTTTCTAGAAGTACAGACATAGCCCAACGGATGACCTATTGATATTTCTTTGAAGTCGATTGATCTAAGTCGATTCACATTTAGATAAATATCACATTTTATTTCATCCAATTTCATGTTAATAGTCATGTTTAATACCCATACTGGTGAAGGGTATCTTATAGTCGGCCCCGTCCGACTTTACTACTTTCCTGGTTTATATATTAAAATAGTTTCACTTTTTGGGTTACCCCCATATAGTTACATTCCGCCATAATAAGAGGGGTGTTCTGTCGTACCCTACAGAGTATGGAATTCTAAAACGATTAAGCCATCTACTGTAATAATTTTACCTTTAGGGATATCAAGATGTTTACCTAAATACACCGCATAAATATAGCCTTCCATAACTCTATACCATATAACAGCCCCCAGTTTTTGGGAAAATGCGGCTTAAGTCTTTAAAATACCCAAATTGCGATAGTACCGTTGTATGGGAGCTATACCAAACCTTAAACTGGTATTTATAATTTTTGGTATGAATATTTGACGACCCCATATAAATTTAAAAAAAAATCAAATTACAACGAATTCGATTGCAAAACAAGCAATATGGAAACTGTGACCAATATTGATCAGATTTTTTACTCAATTAGAAATCAAAATATAAAATTACAGGAAATTTTGTGGAAACACGTGTCCAAGCTCCCCAAAATACCGACATTTGGGATTAGATGGAAACATGTGACCAAAACCACCCCGAAACATAAGCCAATGTTGACCCTTTTTGTAAGCAGATCTGATAACCAAAATAAATCCAATATACCAATTTACAGCTGTTTTTTTTTAGACGTGTCAAAACCCCCAAAAATGCAGAACAATAAAAAGTGGACCAATTTAATCAATTTCGGTAGGGGGTGTAAAACTACCCCCCATAATACCATCCTAGGAGTAATAGAAATGCTAGTGCAACATTTCAAAGATCTGTATCGATTGCTATTATGATTTCAACAAATAGACGGATGTACAGGTAGACGGACACGCTAAAATCGAAATAAAATTTTATTCCGATCAAAAAAGTATATGCTTCATGGGGTATCTGGTGCAGATCAAGATCAAATGACAAAATTAATATAAAAATAGGTGATGAAAAAATTTGGATTTTCAACAGGGAAATATATTTCTCGACCACCGAGCGGCGTATGGGCGCTGATCCATTCATGGCGTTCACCCTGAGATATACCATATGATTGGTCCTGACGTAAAACTATATATTATATATATTTCAATAGGTTTGAACAAAAAGTTTGCTATCGGCACAGGTGATAAGCGGTGAATTTACCTCAGAAATCGACATCAAAATTCGAAAACTTTGACTCCAGAATTTTTACAGAACAAGTCCTTAGATTAAAAAGGCTATAAAGATAGTCGAAGTAATTTAATAGAGTTTTCTTAAGAATTTTCATAATTAAATTAGATCGAATTATATAGACCATTAACCATCAATGGAATGAGAATTCACAATTATAGGAAACTATAATTAGGATATAGCAAGGATCTCAGGAATACTAAAATGAGGAGAGTTATATGGGCGCTATCTCTAACCTGAATTAAAAATCGCAAAATTTTGCTGGCATTATAATTCCCTCGGAATAAAAGATCTCTAGGTGAATTTTATTAAATAATAGTTGGCTATCTTTAAAGGAAATATATTTTTCATTTCCATACCTCTCTAGTCTAATAAATATAAAAGTCTCTTGTTCTACGTCCCGATTTAATATTCTTTTCTATAAAACTTGCCGTTTAATTTAATTAACTGTCATCTATTTTATCCTGCTCCACCAATTGCGCATTAGCTCCTTTAATATTTTACTTTAGCAAAGAACTTCTTTGCCAGTTACTTTTGAAATGTCGTGTTGAAAAGCAAACAAATATGCGGAACTAAAACAAAACCCTCAACAGAGTGGCAGAAGAAGAAGAAGAACAGGCAGTAGCAAATGAAATAAAACACAATTTACATAATATACGAACACCAACATCCTTGAGAAGCGGAAATTTGAATTTCCGAAAAGGTACTTGAGGCCTTCTTTAACAACAGAACCAAGAAACCGGCAATGGTTCTAATGGAAACATCGACAAACATAGTTACCGGCAGACGAACGAAGGAACTCTTGTGGCCAAACCAAAAAATAAAATAAAACAAAGAAAGAAACGCAGACCAAACATTCAAAACAGCAAACCTTAGAGCAATGACTAAGCAATTTCCAGGTTTAATATGACCAAAAAATATGCACAAAAAACTAACTAACGTCCATACTTGAAGATGAGAGAAAAAGGCCATAAAAAAGAAAAACTGCATACTTAACAATATGCTGGAAATATGGTCCGAAAAACGGAGGATGAAATAACAACAACAGAAACAACACCAACGAAAAACTACTAAAACACCAAGTGATGAAAAACACTGTGTTTTTGTTCTTCTTCGACGACGATGAAGACGGCGACCTGAAGAGAGTTATGCAATATAGCGGATCTCCATCACGCACACACATACAAATAGCTGACTTCGTTTTCTGGCGGCCCGGCCGGCCACCTTAACACCATTCATCCAGCAGCCACCGCATCTTTTTTTGAATAAATAGTTTTGTATGAAAATTTTGTGAATTCGATTTCGTAGTGAGTGAACTAGGTTCGAACACAAAAGGCTACGACGGACGGTAGCTAAATTGAAAACAGTAAAGCATTTTGCTTTAACTTCGTAACTTCCTTAACTTGAGATTTTATTCGAGGCAATATCGTCGTCTGGGCTTGTGCCTTCTTATCCAATCGTTTGGTGGTTTGACGGTTCGTTCGTCCGTCTGATGATTGTATTTTGAACACAATTGAAATAATTTCCGTTCTTGTATTTAATTTGGTTACAACCTGTTTTATTTCTATTTTGCTGTTTTTGGCCAGCATCGTGAAAAGAATGAATTCAGTAATATATTGTTTAGCATTGTAGCTAATAATCGGCATAACCAAAACGCAAAGAATGTTGTTTCGCGAGACCAGGTTATCTACAAATATGCATTGTTTGCGGTAGTGGGTTTGGTTTTTTAACTAATTTACGGTATTATTTAGTCACTATGGAAAGAAGAGGGTAAAATTCTTATTAGGAACACAGTCATAGACGGCTTTCATACATACATGCATTACATGTGTATCGTTTTTCGCTAAAGTAACGAATTAAAAAATTAATTTTCATGCTGAGTTGAACAGATGTTGTATAGAGGTCTCTGTATTTAAAGTTCCTAGCCCATATTTATTTTTTCAGACAAAAATAACCAGCTAGCAAACAATTTACAACGACATAGTTACCAACTAAAGGTCCCGACCCGAATTTTTTGATGCAGATATTTTGGCTAAGGGTATAAAAAAGTCTTTGTGACACATAACTGTCACAAAGTTCGGCCGATCACAACTTTGAAAATGTTTAAGCCCACGTGGACCTATACTACAGCGAATGAGTTTGGAAAGTGTAGCTAAAATCTATATGGGGGTTATTAAACATAGATTAACCTATGCAAACAATGTTTTCCACTGATATCTTGAATGTAATGAATAATGGACGGGATTATAATACAGGGGATATACAAAAAATGTAACTAAAGGTGTACTAACCATTTTTCCAAGCTGCATTTTATAGACTTTAATTTGGAATAGTTCCAAAAATGTCAAAACCCTAAAAATTGTGCCGATATTGATAACCCATGGAAGGTTGGGAAAAGTGTCTAAAATCTTAAAACAAAAACCCGCAATGTAGAGACCAATATCATATGAGGTTATATCAGATTGATTATCTCCGGGGGCTATTACTAAATATGGACCGCTGCAAGTAGTTAATTTTCGAGCATGACCTCTAAAAATTAGAAATACCGACATCTGCAATAATCAATCGAACCTAATCTTTTAGTTCTGCATCTCAATATCCTCAGAAGGTAGTATGATTACAATTGATGAGTATAAATGGGAAAATCTTCTTAAAATTCGACATTTTGGTAATTTTGAGTGCAAAATATTCCCCACACTACGGTGGAATACGGTTATATTTGAACAACATCAACACGTGAAACAACAGTGTGTATATTAAGTGCCTAATAGAACACAAAGTGCCGAATTACAAGGAAGTCTGTTGAAAGTCGCAGAGGGCTACCCGAAAAACCGAACTGATATTGATAATTTTAAGAGGATAGAACCCAATGCGCCTAATTACAGAGAAATCAAAACCCCCAAAATACCGGAAATTGGGGTACTGATATATGGGGGCGATGCATAGATGTGAACCGATATAGCCCATTTTCAAACAAAGGAAACTCCATGCAAAATTTTGGCGATCTCTCTCAATTAGTTAAGAGGCTAGATTGCGTGTTAGGCGAATGGGCAGACGGGCATGTGCAAATCGTAATAGAATTTTATGCAGATTAAGAATATATACTTTGTAGGATCGGAACTAATTATTTCGATAAATGATAAACGGAAACCCCTGGGCCTACCATATGATATCCTACACAACTTTCACGAAAATATCTGTGATTCTATATTCCTGTGATTCTATATTCCGAGCGTGGGCAAGGGTTGAAGGGTTGAACTGAATATTAGTATTATTTGTTGATCTCTAATCGGCCAAGAGGGTGGAAATATCGCGAAATATTGCCCACGCTCGGAATATAGGCTTTCAATTGTGGCCTAGTTTCGGTCCACTTTATCCCAATATTAGTAAATGATCATCACAGAAAATTAGAGGCGTTGTTCTTGACCATACTTGGATCCTCATAAAAATTTTCAAAGCGATCAGATCTATATTTTCCGAGTACAATATAATTGATATCATTCGAAAGGTCAACCAGTCCTCTTGGATATACTATCAAATTCTCGGGTATATGTCCTTCAGGGGTATAGACACGCTATAGAATACAAATTTTGTCATTTTTCAAAATACTGGATGCGTTTGACCCGCTAAATGTTGACCGATCTTCATCAAAACTGTCATGTTTATTCGTTGACCCGAAAATTCGCGATGTTTGGTCCATATTTGCGGCCTTAGGAGCGACCAGAAAATCAGCCAAAAATAAAGATTTTGGTCCATTTCATCCCCTAAATAATAACCTATATTTACTACAAAAAAAAAAAAAAAAAAAAAAAAAAAAAAAAAAACAAGAGTCTTTGCCAGAACCCATCCTACATGCAAAATTGGTATTTACAAAGTTTAGTGGACAGACGGTATTAGTATCGACTCAGCTAGTCGAAGATTGGTCCATAACTGTGGCTTGCATCGTGTTTAAAAATTATAATGGACTGACAGACGGACACACATGTCTAGATCGACTCAGCTAGTCGAGATATGACGTCTAGGGACCAATATTTCGCGGCGTTACAAACTCTTGGGGCTGCACTAAGTTATAATACCCTGACAACATAGTTGTGTAGGTTATAAAAACAATCTTAATATATCCTCCATACTACAGTGGAGTCTTTTTATAGACTCCACTGTAGTATGTAGTCTTCCATATACCGATATTGGTGTGTGGCACTGTATTCTCCACTATCCCACTTTTCTTACATACTTACACGATGCACTAGATTACACCCTGGAATTATTACTTGAACGTAAAATTGAATCCGGCATCCGAATTATTTTAAAAACTATAGCCCGGTTATTGTACTTATGTACATGAAAATGACTTAGAAGACGAGCGTGGTTGGTTTGTTTTCAGTCTGTAAATGATCGGGACGACGTATACCTCATGAGTTGTATATACTCTTATTCCACCGGATAATTTAAGGACTTTAGTTATGTGTTCGACTTTCGTCTCATATAGGTATTTTACCATCAACATTTGGTCCGATTGTTGGGAAATGAAATATTATAAAATTGTGGTGAAATTTTTGCTATTTTTGCTATAAACTGTAAAATAGCCAGTGCACCTTTTTCGATCAATAACGATTACAATGTAAACCTTTTACCAGGTTTGAACTTTATCTTTACCTTCTTCAATGTTATTATACATCTAGTCATTTGATATTATAATGTCCCGCTAAAGGATTTGCAAACCTTCATTGTAGAATTCGTGGTGATTTAATATAGAAGAATTTTCCTTTATGTTAACCGAAAATCTGAGTGATGTTTATTGCACTCTCTAATTCTTACCAAAGGTGCTGTTTTCCTATCTACATGCATATGTCGAGTTAGTCTGATACACAAACTCACCGAAAAAGGTCTGACGCGTTCAAAGATAATGGGCGATAGATCTAAATCACATATTCACCATAAAAACAGAAATAGGTCTGGCAGCATTAAAAGGGAAGGACAAACAATGCTCTGAATCCTGTACAATTGGATTTCCTCGGTTGATGAGGTATTCAAATATAAAACTTATTATACCCTTCACCCAAATGTGGTACAGGGTATTATGTCTTTGTGCATATGTTTGTAACAGGCAAAAGGAAACGAGATAGACCCATGGTTCCTTTTGAGAATATGCATAGAATCACTTTATAAGTCGATTTATGCATGTCCGTCCGTCCGTCTGTCTAGTCATGTATTTTTGTGAACAAAGTACAGGTCGCATTGAGAAAAATCGGTCCAGATTTTGATATAACTTCCATATATATTTTCGTCCGATTTAAGGTAAATGGTGCACCAAAGTACCTATATATGTTTCGATTTGCACGAAGTTTGGCATATTCGTGCAAATCAAAAGATTTATAGGCTCTTTGGTGCACCAATTACTTTAAATCGGATGAAAATATATGGGAGCTATATCTAAATCTGGACCGATTTTCACGAAACTTTGCACACATCATTCTAGTATCAATTCAGTACGCTATGTAAAATTTCGTGCAAATCGAAGGATATATAGAGACTTTGGTGCACCATTTACATAAAGTCGGACGAAAATATATATGGGAGCTATATCTAAATCTGAACCGATTTTCAAGAAACACATCGTTCTAGACTTGATTCAGTTTCTTGAAAATCGGTTCAGATTTAGATATAGCTCCCATATATATTTTCGTCCGACTTTATGTAAATGGTGCACCAAAGTCTCTATATATCCTTCGATTTGCACGAAATTTGACATAGCGTAATGAATTGATACTAGAATGATGTGTGCAAAGTTTCGTGAAAATCGGTCCAGATTTAGATATAGCTCCCATATATATTTTCATCCGTTTTAAAGTAATTGGTGCACCAAAGACCCTATAAATCTTTTGATTTGCACGAAATTTGGTATAGGGTACTGAATTAAGTCTAGAATGATGTTGCTAAGCTTCGTGAAAAGATCCATAGCTAGGCCGATTTACACAACGTAATATAATGTAATATAAACGTAATATAATGTGATGTAATATGAATTTGTCTCTGGCAAGTTTCCCTGAAATCGGTTCAGATATATTCTACATATGTTAGGATACATATGTAGAATATACCCAAAGTGGTGAAGGGTATCATAAAGTCGGCCCAGTCCAACTTTACTACTTTCCTTACTGGTATAAAATTGTTTTTAACTTTATCGTAAGGATGCATTTTGTTACTAAGTCATTAACTGTGATACGTATATCGGCTATAGGGTGAACATATTCTGTTTAAAAATTCTGTCGCATATTTGTAAATCATATTTGAGACATCCCAGAAAACAAATTGGAACTGATAGTTTTTCTAATCTATTAAGTAAACCATATTCATATTAAAGTAACTATATAACTATAACTTTTATATATAAATTTATACTTATAACTTTTCGTGTATTTTGATTATGTTATAAACAAAATACTATAAAAAGTTAAATATTACATTGAAAAATTCCGAATTCAGCATTCTTCTGCTCTCTATTTATAAGCATTCTTATGAGAAGAAGTTAACCCAAAAAGATTTCTGGGTTATGTTGTATGCAAAGTGGTATTAAAGTGGTCGTTTCGTTTTTATTTTATTTTGTTTTATTTTTTTGGATACTCCAAATCGTCAACTCAATATGATTTTACCATCCTTCGACTGTCCGTCTTATGTCTGGCCGGCCGGTCGGCTGTCTGGCTGGTTGGCTATTTTCGATGCAGAGTATGCACTTGAAGTGTACACTCTTTTGCCAATCATATTTGCATTTTTGCTCCTTGTTTTCTTCTTCTTGTTGCCAAATGTCAAATGAAGGACTAGAAATTCTTTATTTGGATAACTTTCTGGCTGTTAGTTTTTTTTTGTTCTGTGCTATAGTGTTTTTTCCTACTGTCTTCCTATGAATTTGTTGTATTTTAATTTAATCTTGAATTTTATAAGTTAAATTATTTATTGTTTAGTTTGCATAACAAATTGTTTGGAATTTATATTGCAATTATTTTGTTAGAGCCTTAAGAATTTATGAGTTGCCACTTCGTTTAGTGGCTAAGGGGTAGGAGTTTGGTTAGTTAATAAAGAATATGAAAACAAAAACACCCGAATATGAAATTATGGAAATTTTAAATATTTGGTTTTGATAGAGAGATTGGACCTTTGAACTCAGTTTTGTTTTGTTATGCAATATTTTATACAAACAATTTCGAGATAAGCCATATATAGAAGTGGCAGTAAGTTAAGTTGCTTGAAAGGAATATGTGCAATAAAGAGAGCAAAAACAAAACATATAAAGATGTGCATTCATGGTAAGAATATTTTTTGTTATTTGAGACAACATTTTTTTAATCTATATTACAAACGGTATTTGTGAACTTTTCTATATGATTCAATAGAGCACAGAAGATTACAGTGGAAACACTAAGAAAATTGCAGGTTTCAGAGATGATATGGGAACGATTATAATGCTATAGTTTGATCTGCTACATCGCAAATATATACGTCTGGTAATTTCAGAAGAAAGGGGTTGTTAATTAACTACACACCGACAATTGGTCCCGGTCCTTCAACATGCCAAAATCGACGTGAAATCTTTGTTAAGGGGATATTCCTAAAATGTATCAGATCAAATTAGAGTCCATTTGATTGAAAATATGTCAGACATCCCCAAAGTACCGAAATAGTGGGTATCATTTTACGGGGGCTATCGTTAAAAGTTGCCCCATATTGATAATTTCTGTTTAGAAGATTTGTCACCCAATGAGAAACTAAAGTATCAAATTACAGCCAATTCGATTGAAATACCGAATTTTGGGAGGTATATGGGACTATATGTCCCCGGTATATCCCATTTGCAGTACCAATCACCCTCTAAAAAAGCGTCACAATTTTTAGAGAAATTGTATGTCTTCACAAAGGTGTGAGGTTTGAACAGTATGTACGGTACGATTGGTCAAAAACAAGATTGTGACTTATTATGAGTGAAGTGTCTAATTAATATCGAAGTGAGATCATAAGGAAAACTAGCAACAATGTGCTAAGTTCGACGTTAAGTTTGTACGCCTTCCAACATGAGAGCAGTTTGTTTTAAAGTAAACATGGCACACGATATTCGGTATGCATCAAAGAACTTTGAGAAAAATTTAATTTCACTCAGACACCCGTTGATTATTTGGTGCACAATAAACATGAAGTCGATCGAAATATTAATCGAAGCATAGTCTGGATATTGCAGCAAATATTAATCGGAGCATTGTCTGCATATTGCACCAATTTAAAAAAAAATAGTAAAGTCGGACTGGGTCGAAAAATTTGGGTGGAAAAAATTTGTGTAAATTGATTTAAAGCAAGTTTGATACACGCTATTCTGTAGGCCGCACCCTTCAAAATTTAATCTCAATCAGACGCCCGTTCGAAATATATATGAAAGCTACGTCTCCATCTGTGGCAATTTCAACAAGACATAATCACGTCAATATGGTCTCAATTTGTGCAAAATTTCGTGTCAATCGGGCAGACGTTAGGAGTTTGGCGCACCATTTACATAAAATCAGTGGAAAATATATATGTGAGCGGTATCTAAATCTGAACGGATTTTCACGAAACTTATCATTCTAGACATGCATTTCGTGCCAAATCTAAAGATATATTTCGTGCTTAATTTCGTGCCAATCAAAATATATGTAGTGACTTTAGTAACAATTTACATTAAATCGGACGAAAATATATATTTGGGAGCTACATTTAAATCTGAGCCAGTTTTCAGTTAGCTATGCTAAATTTCGTGCAAATCGAAAAGTATATAGTGACTTTAGTGCACCATTTACAAAAATTGGACAAAAATATTTTTGGGGACTATATCTAAATATGAACCGATTTTTCCCAGTTTCAATAGGGTTCGTCCTTGGGACAAATAATTGAGCTCTGCCAAATTTCATCCAATTCGAATCAAAAATGCGACCTGTACATTGTTTAAAATATAACATGGACAGACAGACGGACGGACTGACGGACATGCAAAAATGGACTTAGAAAGTGATTCTATGCATACTCTCAAAAGGAACCATGTGTCTATCTCGTTTCCGTTTACATGTTACAAACATATGCACAATGACATAATACCCTGTACCACAGTGTGGTGAAGGGTATAACAAATTATTAATATTCGCCCCAAAAAGGGGGAGAATATTAATATTTTTTGGTAGGGAGATTTGTTACCACATACGACTACAAAACACCAAATTACAACGAGTTTGATTGAAAACCGTGCTCAAGAACCCCAAAATACCGAAAATTGGAGTATACCCTTATATGGGGGCTACCCGAAAAATGGATCTATATATATATAATTTTTTGTGGAGAGATTTGGTACCTATTAAGAATTCCAAATACAAAATTACAGCCCATTCGATGGAAGAATCCGGTGAAAACCTCGCAAAAATTGGGGGGTACCCTATATGGAGGCCACTAGAAAAAGTGGACCTATATTTATAATTACACCCTTCACCACTCTGTGGTACAGGGTATTATGTCTTTGTAACAGTCAAACGGAATCGAGATAGACCCATGGTTCCTTTTGAGAATATGCTTAGAATCACTTTCTGAGTCGAACTATGCATGTCCGTCGGTCCGTCCGTCCGTCCGTCCGTCCTTCCATGTATTTTTGTTACAAAGTACAGGTCGCATTTGTGATCCGATTTGGATGAAATTTGGCATACTTCACTTATTTGGCCCAAGGACGAACCCTATTGAAATCGGAGAAAATCGGTTCAGATTTAGATATAGTTCCCATATATAGTTTCGTCCGATTTTAGGAAAGGATGCACCAAACTCCCATTATTTGTCCAATTGGGACAAAATTTTTCACAGCGCACTGAATCACGTCCATGCTTATGGACTTGATTCAGTGCGCTGGAATCGGTAGGGATTTAGATATATAAAATTGTGCATAGCGAATGCTATTGAGAAAAAAATTATGCGTGATAAAACTTGTTGAAGTCGGTTCAGATTTTGATATATGTCTTATATATATTTTCGTTCGATTTTATGTAAATGGTGGTTACACGAAATTTGACAGAAGGTATTAAATTTAATATAGTGATTACAAAAAACAAATAGTGTATGCAACGGTTAATTAATTATGTCCATGTGTTTATATATAGCTCCCATTCCGTTTGTTTGATTTCAGAATAGTATATAGTATAATAGTTTTTCAATTGGTTAAAATATTTTTCTAGATAGAACATTTAATTTCCTATGACCGTTCTATCTACAGGATATTCTAGATATTAACATGGCTTGCATGTACCCAAAGTGGTGAAGGGTATCATATAGTCGGCCCCGTCCGACTTTTGAACTTTCCTTACTGGTTTTTTGTGGGGAAAGTTGGTACCCAGTAAGAACCCAACGTACCGAATTTCGGCGAATTAAGTTGAAAAACGCGCCCAAAATACCGAAATTGGGGGTACCCTTATATGGGAGCTATGCCTAAACGTGGACAGACGGACATGTCTATATATACTTTGTAGGGTCGGAAATGACTATTTCGATTAGTTACAAACGGAAAAACAAAATTAATATACCCTCCATACTATTGTGGAGGGTCTAAAAACCCATGCAAGTTGCAGTCAATTCGGCTTTAAAATGTGGTGTCAATAACACAACAAGATTTTGGGGAGTAGAAAAATCTCTGTGGAGATGAAAGTCCGTTTTCCATTAAGTGCTAAGTGGATCCGATGCAAGAACATAATAACTTTTCATCATTCAAAGTCGTAAGAAAAATATTTTACCATCGAAGTACGTTGTCGTACGGTTCAAAAAATAAACTATGTACTTCCTATGTCGCCACTACCTTTTAGTAATTAAATTTTTATAAATCAAATTAGAATGCACACAAATGTGTACCTACCTAAATTTGTCCGCTAACCTCTTTCGGCTACTACAGTGGCTATTTTGTTTGTACCTTAAGCCCACAAAAGTAATAACACCCATTAACAACCCATATCCATTATAGCTACCCATATCTATAGCTAAAAGCCTCATGATAATTTTGTTGCTATTAACAACAATCTTCGCACAAAGAAGTAAATGTTACAACAACCAAAATCTTCCATGGCAACAACGACAACAACCACTGTCAAATGTACAAATCCTAAATTATAACACCCCCGATTGATGCATGGAAACCAAAAAAAAAAAAAAACACACAAAAAAGAGCCGACACCAAATAATAAAATCCTAAACTACGCTTCAAATACATGCCGCTTTGATGCTACTGCATTGTGAGATAATGCACAAAGGCTAACAAATCACAACAACAACAGCATTTCTACTCATTCAGTCTAAAGTGTAGATAAAATCGTTTTCCATTTCAGTTCGGTAAATTGGTGTAGGTGTTGTTGTTGGCGCTGCTGCTGATGTTTGTATGTGTGTATATTGTGAGGATGCCTAACCATAAATAACAATGGACACGTGCAATTGCATTGTTATAACATTCCCGCCAACCGACAAGAATATGGCCTAACCAGCAGATGGACAGACAACTGTTGACCACATAGACGATGATGATGACGACGACGAGGACGCATCAATTACAAATGACGCTTTACAATGGCTTTTGATGTAATCGTCTACACACGCCCTTTTGCATTATTACGATTAGATAGAAATGCGTAGATATATGCATGTGATATTTCACATGTCAATTATGTCGATGGCGTCAGACTTCGCCGCCGTCCAATGGACTTATGGATTTGAATATTTTTGTTGATGTAATCTGGGAATAACATGGTAAATATTTTTCAGGGATAGATATGGATGCATGTATGGATATGTGGTAGTTAGTAAGTAAGTGGGATTAGAAGGGAAAAGTTATGTTGGGAATGACCATAATAACAGTTAGGAATATACAAAAGTCGGACGAAGACGATACAGCTTTGGGAATATACAAAATATGCTCCTAAGATTCGTATTGTAATATGCCGTAGTTATTATTCACAATACATCTTCTACTTTCCAACCAGCCATTTCACTTTCTTCCACTTTAATACAGAAAATCTCGTTCTTGTCTCAATATTTTACTAGAATTACATATTAAGCATTGGTTTTTTAAATCTTTACTTTTAACACCTCCTGCGCCGCCATGGTAGTAAATAATCTCCATAAAAATTCATATCCTTGGTGTTCTACTTTCTAACTAGTTCGCTATGTTGGCATACTGTATTGTTCACTGGTCCTTAGACTAGTAGACACGGTAAAAGTACCAACATAGCCATCTCTTCCTACACTCAACCATCCACTTCACTGCTGACGAATGGGTCGGGGAAGGCACCTTGTTAAGTGGGTAGAAAGTAATCTCATTATAATAATGGGAACAATTGATTTCTATTTATTTGCTTGCAAATAAGTTCTTTTCAGTACTAGTAGCAGGGATATCGGGACAGATTGTTTGTCTCAAATATATGTATGTTGTGATAAAAAACAGTTGATGGCACAGCGAACAACTTGGTTACAAGTTAGTCGGGATGTAAGTTAAACGATTAATGAGATAAAGGCGTGTATTATTAAAAAACACTACCCCAAAACCATATTAAAAACCAGTAAGGAAAGTAGTAAAGTCGGACTGGGCTGACTATATAATACCCTTCACCACTTTGGTATATTCTACATATATATCCTAATAGACTTCTCCTTTTCGAAGGAACATTGAAATTGAACGAACTGAAATATGTGATCTTTATCTATATGTGAACCGACTAACATCAATCCGTACCTATATGCTGAAACCTATGCCATGTTTCATTTCATTCAGGCAGAATTACAGTCGTTAATACACGCTATTCGGTATGCCGCACTTTCGTGTCAATCGGACAAACATTAGGAGTTTAATGCAATGAGAGTTATATCTAAATTTGAACCGATCTTCACGAAACTTTGCACACATTATTATACACTACACAACTATGTTGTCAGGGTATTATAGCTTTGTGCAGCCCCAAGAGTTTGTAACGCCGCGAAATATTGGTCCTAGACCCACCTTTAAGTATACCGATCGTCATATCTCGTTTAGCTGAGTCGATCTAGAAATGTGTGTCCGTCCGTCTGTCCATTATAATTTGTAAACTCGATACAGGCCACAGTTATGGACCAATCTTCATGAAATTTTGCATGTAGGATGCGTTCTGCCCAATGAAGACCGTTATTGTTTTTGATAAAGATCGGTTAATATTTAGGGGATGAAATGGACCAAATACTAAATTTTTGTCGGTTTTCTAGTCGCTCTAGAAGCCGTAATTATGGCCCGAACATCGCGAAATTTTACATGGAGAAAGGGGTCGGGCCAAAGAATAAGCATGACTGTTTTGATAAAGATTGGTCAATATTTAGCGGATCAAATGAACCCTGACTTTTGTGTGAAAAACTGTGAAATTTGCATTCTATGGCAAATATTTTTACTCCTGAAGGATATAGACCCGAGGAGTTTATAGCATATCCAAGAGGAGTGGTTGGCCTTTAAATTAATACCAAATACAGTTATGTATCTACTCAGATCTGGGAGTTATACTCAAATATTTACTGGTGCTTACGCATTCAGATATTATTTAGTAACCCATTACTTCATTAGAGGGCGGAAATATCGCGCTGACCGCATTGAAATTTTCCATGAAGTTCCAGTTATGCTCAGGGACAACTCCTACAATTTTCGGTGATGATCAGATAATATAATGGGATGACATGGACCGAAAACTTAATTTTTTGTGTGTTTTCGAGTATTCGAAAATGTAAGGAAGAGGTGCTGTTGGCCTCTAATCGGGCAAGAAAGGGCAAATATCACGAAATATTACCCAGACTCGGAATAAACATTCGCAGAGAGTTAGAGTTCCGTGGTAGTTGTGTAGGGTATCGTATGGTCGGCCCCGTTCGACTATACTGCTCCGCTCACAGGTTCTAGGCTTAATTTAGTATGCAGTGCCAAATTTTATACAAATCGAAAGATATATAGGGAATTTGGAGTCCCATTTACCTTAAATCGGACGAAAATATATATGGGAGCAATATATATAAATCTGACCCGATTTTCTCGAAATTTGACACACATAATTCTAGACTCGGTTCAATACTCTACGCCAAATTTCGTGCAAATCGAAGGATATATAAGGACTTGGGTCCACTATTTACCTTAAATCGGGCTAAAATATATATGGGGGCTATATCTAAACCTGAGCCGATTTGCTCGAAAATTGACACACATCATTCTAGACGCAATTCAGTACGCTATGCCGAATTTCGTGCAAATCAAAGGGACTTTTGTGCGCTATTTACCAAAAATCGGACGAAAATATATATGGGAGTTATATATCGAAGGATATATAGAGATTTTGGTGCACTATTTACTTAAAATGGGACGAAAATATATATGGGAGCTATATTCAAATCTGTACCAATTGTTCCCAATGTCAATAGGGTGAAGGGTATAAAAATGAAGGCAGAACAATCTACCACTCTTATGTTTGCTGGGTTCTCGCCGATTATACAACTGCTCTAGTTTTCCTACAGAATATTTATGACCCCACTGGTCTCTCGTTCCCTCTATTGGTCTCAATTTTCTCTCAGATTTTTTTCTTATTTCTATGTTTTTGTTTTCTTCTATGCATTTTTATTATACAACAGCGTTTTTTTGCCTCGATTCCTTATCATCCATTCCCTTTTCAATGGCAGCAAAATGTAGATGATGATGAAATTATAATCAGGGGAGTTAGTCTATAGTAATTTTATACACCAGGTAACATTTTGCTGGGAGCCATACTACCAACAGGCTTGTGTCTGCTTGCTTGGCAGCTTGGCCCATCTTTAGCGGTTTAATTCTGTCTTTGGTTTATTGAATCTTGTGCTTGATTGTCGTCGATCTTAATGTATGTGTGTGTAGGTGTGTGCGTATTCAATGTTTCTTTATTTCCTAGCGGCCTTCTTTATCAAAAACGTTGTGAATGACATCCTTGGAGGACTTGCCGTTTGTTGTTGCTAACGTAAGATTTTAGTAGCTACATAGTGCGGTAACGTCAAGTATGAGGACACCAGGTTCCAAAGAAAACAAAAAAACTCGGTGGTTTGAAAATAATAATACTTTGTTATAGCAAATAATCTTTATGTAAATGCCATGATAATCTACTAAGTGGTTGGAGAAAGCCGGAGAAAGTGTTTCACGTGGCCGTCCTCAAGGATGAAGTTCTTTCTGTTTGTGTGTGGGAGTGTGTGCATTTGTTTCCTCAATTTGTTTTTGTGCAGTAG
>NW_026880008.1:0-28312 GCF_032173495.1 Musca vetustissima
TATACTCCCATTTGCACGAAATTTGGGTTTTATAAGTAAATGAAGAACTCAAAATGTAGCCGAATGCAAAAACATACTGAAATTAGTGTAACCTAACATGTGACAAGTTTCGATGAAATCGGTTTATTTTTCGATATTTTCCTTTAAATTTATTTACATAATTTTGTCCATTGTAAGAAGCAGCTCTATATCTAACCAAAATTTAGTATAGGTTGCAGAAAGCTGATTATGTTATCTGTAAAACTAATAAAATATAAAAATATCTATCCGTTCAAAATTAACATCGACCAGGAATAAACGATTCCGTATAGCACCTATATAAAGGCTCTGCACCCTTTATGGTGATTGTTAACTGATATTACAGGTTATGTATATTATAATTCTTTGCAAAAAAAAAAAGAAAAAAATCAATATAAGTCTATATCCTGCTCCATTTTCATTATGCTTGGGTGTCTGAGCCGGAAATTTCCAAATTGAATATCTGTAACGTGTTTTTTCTCAAAGAATCTTATTTTTCTCAAGGCAACAACTTACCGATCGATTTGGTGTATTTTTAATGTCAAACAAATCTTATTTAAATTTCTGTCTATTATATAATATGATAATCTTTCATCAAATATCGGAAATATCAAACAATTATAGCTCTAGGCAAAAGGAAAATAAGCGACAAAACAATGTCCTATCTTCAACTATATATTTATATTTGTTTTGTTTTATTTTTCACTCCACCTTAATTTGATTAATGATTATTTAATTTCCCTTCATTAAAATTTTCCGATTTCATTGTCTGTCATAACCCAACTACCCGGTTCCGGGCATATATTCATATAATCAATTATGAATATTAAATAGCTTTCTCTTACTTTCTGTGCTAAAAGCAATTTTAATTAGATTTCTTTCGATAGGACATCAGATGCCAGTAGTCATGGTAATAGCAGGAAGCGATGTCAACAGGTATGTGTTTGTTGAGTGATTTTCCCCCCTCTTCGGTCACTATACCAACCGTTCGCTATGCTTCCGAACACAATAGATTCCAGATAATGCCATTGACTTGAAGTTAATGTTTGTCATGTCATTAATGGCTTTCACTCAAATCACTGTCATTGAATTTACAATCGCACGCAGAAGAACAAAACGAAGCTCATACGCAGTAGCTTCGTTTTGTTCTGTTGTAATTTACTTGAAAGTCGAAACATGTTGTTATGGGAATGGCTTATTAGTAAAATCAGCAAGTGAGTAATATTGAAAACTTTTTTTCTTTTCAAAATATAATGGGGGACAAATTACAATTAAAAACCAGTGAGCGGAGCAGTATAGTCGGACGTGGCCGACCATATGATACCCTACACAACTTCCACGAAAATCTAACTTTCTGTGGTTCTATATTCTGTGCTTGTGCAAAATTTCGTGATATTTGCACCCTCTTGACCGACTAAATATTACTAATTTTCAGTACAGCTCTTCTAATTACTTGTCAGATTCCCTTCACCGTGGGTTGTGTTGTGATGTTTGGATTTCAATTGTGGCCTATAGATCGACTCAAAAAAAAAAAACACACACACACACAAAGTTATGTTTTCGTCCACTTTATCCCAAAATTATTATCTGATCATCATCGAAAATTATAGGCGTTGTCCTTGACCATACCTGGATCCTCATGGAAAATTTCAAAGCTATCAGCGCTGTATTTCAGCCCTCTAGTGTGATAATGGGTTACTAAATAATATATAAATACGTAGGCACTGTAAATATTTCAGGGTAACTCCCACATCCAAGTACATATGACAATATAATTGGTATCAATTCAACCATTCCTCTTAGATATACTATCAACTTGTCGGGTCTATATCCTTCAGAAATACAAATTTTGAAAATTTTCACACAAAAGTCAAGGTCCATTTGACCCGCTAAATATTTGGTCCTATCCCCTTCTCCATGTGAAAATTCGCGATGTTCGGGCTATAATTGCGGCCTCTGGAACGACCAGAAAATCCGATTACAAAAAAGTTGTTGGTCCATTTCATCCCCTAAATATTAACAGATCTTTATCAACAACAATAGGGATCTCCATTGGCCAGAACCCATCCTATATGCAAAATTTCGTAAAGATTGGTCCATAACTGTGGCCTGTGTTTACAAATTATAAAGGACAGACAGACGGATACACATGTCTAGATCTATTCAGCTAGTCAACATATGACGATCGGTTTACTTAGAGGCGGGTCTGGGACCAATATTTCGCGGCGTTACAAACTCTTGGGGCTTCAAAAAGCTATAATACCCTGACAAGATAGTTGAAGATAGAAATAGTTCCACGCTCTGGTCTATTAAACAAGGAAAGACTTCGCCCACTCTTCGGTTTATTAAACATGTTGGTCACACGAGAAACATCAAGAGGACTTCCCAAACTTTAAACGCGTTTTTCTCCAAACAACGGTTTTGCGAATGGCGGGTACGATAGCTCAAAAACTAATAACCCAATCGAAGGTTCAACACAAAATTTCCAGATTTTTCTTAGTTTCCAATTTGGTACTTCTTTTTTACAGAGGATGATAATTATCATGGGTCTATGTTTTGAAATAGCCCCTAATATATATACGGTTCCCGACCAATCTGTTTGAGGGTATACACAACTTGGCCGTATTCCTGTCTGCTGTTACCTTTGTTATTGTGCCCATGCATCTGTCGGTTAATTTACAGATGAGAGGATTTGGAGTTCCGATTCAGTAATGGATTTTATTTAATCTCTCCTCTCTATTTTATCTCATTATCATGAGTGTGATTCACAGAGTTTTGTTCTGAAGTTACCTTCGAGCATGGCTTCTGTATATAAATCTGACATAGGATGCAGAAAATATCAGAGATTCGATATTCATGTTTTTTTATTTCTTAATCTATATCGGATATCGAAATAATGTATTGTATTATGGCCAATTTCAGTTGTCATCTATATATTAGTTTTGGGAAACAGAAATCCATTATTATTTATTTTTTTTTTTTGTAAATTGTTTAAAAAAGTTATGGTCGATTTTTAGCTCCTGGGCGATGTTACGACTGCTAACATTCCGGTCAAATTCGATCATTTCTCCGATTTTATCGACATTTTCGACGACCGGCCTTCCTGTGCGAGGTGCATCTTTAACATCAAAAATTCCTGAACGGAACCTACCAAACCAAAATTGTACATAATTGGCTGTTACAGTATCGGACCACAATTTCAGCCGTTTGGTTTGCATTTTCATCTTTGTCAAAGAAAAACTGGAAATTTCTCTTTGTTCACTTCCATTTTTTACACCCTGTAACTCACAACTGAATGCACCAAACAAAAACCAGTGAGGAAAGTAGCAAATCCGTATGTTTTGTGCATTCAGCCACATTTTGAGTTCTTCATTTACTTAAAAATTCAAATTTCGTTCAAATCGAAGAATATATAGGGATTTTGATGCATCATTTACATAAAATCGGACGAAAATATATATAGGAGCTATATCTAAATGTGAACCGATTTTCTGAAAATTTAACTCACATCTTTCTAGATTTAATTTAGTACGCTATGCCAAATTTCCTTCAAATCGAAGAATATATAGGGTCCTTGTTGCACCTTTTTATATAAAATCGGACGAAAATATATATGGGAACTATATCTAAATCTGAACCGATTTTCACGAAATTTGACACACATCTTTATAGACTTAATTCAGAACGCTATGCCAAATTTCGTGCAAATCGAAGGATATATAGGGACTTTGGTACACCATTTTCATAAAATCGGACGAAAATATATACGATTTTTCCCAATTTCAATAGGGTTCGTCCTTGGGCCAAATAAATGAGCTGTGCGAAATTTCATCCAATTCGAATTAAAAATGGGACCTAAACTTTGTTTACAATTTAATATGAACAAACAGACAGACAGGCGGACAGTCGGACGGACGGACATGCATAAATCGACTTAAAAAGTGATTCTATGCATATTCTCAAAAGTAACCATGTGTCTATCTCGTTTCCTTTAGTCTGTTTACACTGTGGTGAAGGGTGTAATTTTTTTACTGCGAAATGTCACCCTTCCAACGAGCATAAATCTGAAATTATTTGATCACAAACACTAACTAAATTTAGCACTAATTTCCACCAATTTTAATTAGTTATCAATATCATTAAACTAATAATATCGAATAATGCAAATTCGTTTTACTGTAAATTCATGAACATTTTTATTATTTCGAAATATTATTTACGTAGGTAGGTGTGTGATCAACTGGAACAAGTGTAACAAGTCGAGAACCATAACTAAGGACCGCCTTTTTGGACATGTTGGATAGAATTTCTATGGACTGTCTATATAGGCTTAAAGCAGGGAGTCCTAAGATACGTAGTCAGGAAGTCTTTCAGAGGCGAAATGATTGGTGTTTTTCATAGCCGAACTGAAAGGAGACATTGATAAACGAACTGAAGGGAGCATTTCTATAAAGGTGTAGGTTTGGAGTCCTTACCTCATAGGCCATCTAAGCATTATTATTAATTACAAATAACATAAATGTATAAAATTACAAAGGTATTTGACATATCAACAAGTGTATTTGTTGCATTTTGCGAAATACACATTTAATTACATTGCATTGCCAACTGACTGCATATTTGTCATTTACAGGTAAAAATAATTCACAAAACTTGTATATTTATTAATATTTTGTATATTTATATTTAAATGGTTAGTATGATCGTAATAAATGTTACTAGCATGCACGCACACACTCATTTGTAACAAATATGACATTTTTAATGAATTACACTCATTATGGTATCTAAAAATAAAAACACATTCCTGCATGCATGCCACTCAGATAGCAATTTGATTGCAAATTTTATAAATTTGTGTTGAATATTTACAGTTTACACTAAAATGACCACTAACATGTAAATGACGAAATGAGATGAATTAAAAATGTTGTTATGCGAAATGAATTTTTGAAGTAAAATCAAGGTTTTGAATATGTTTTACAATTTTTATGAAATGCATATATGAAAATACCTAATCGTGTGTATTTAATTATAAATGACAGGTATAGAATATTTTTAATATGTTTTGGTAATCATTTGATGTTGTTTTATATTATTTTTTTTTTGATATTTGTTGTAATATATTTTCCAAAGCACTGAATTATATATATATGGGCAATATTGCCAATTTTTTAATATTCCATTTTCAAAAAATCAGCTTTTTTGTTTTTGTGGCACATCAATGATTTTTGGTACACATATAGAGAAAAATGTTCTGACTCCGAAACCGTTCGCGATCAAATGTTTGGTTGATGCGCGCAAAAGTTATCGAGGTTTTAATTTTGGGCATAAGAAAAAAATCTTAAAATTACGCCGTTTATTATATTGACCAAAAACGTTGATATATATCTTCCTCCGTAAAATAAGAATATGAATATATTATAATAATCGCGAAAAAGTTGTCCATCTTCGCGAAATATGAGAAAAATAATATTTTCATTATATTAATGACATACACACACCTAAAAATTAATTTAAAAATATCTACATAATCTAAACACCATGATGCATCAAATGATATCAAAATCACACAAGTCCGTGTAGCGGTTTCTAAATCACAGCGACAACAAAACAATATATTGAGGAAAAATATTTGTTTTTGGTTCGAAAAAATTATGTCATCATATTTATTTTTTTAATTTTATACAAGAAATTTCAGAAAAAAATGTTTGGGTTATTCTGCTATTTTACCCGAATTTCGCCGAAAAATTGGCATATATATTAATAATCACTTTTTGTGTGTAAGTATACGCCTTGCGGATTATATCAAGACCCTTCCGATAAATCTTAGAATTCTATAAATAGGAATAAATCTTAAAATAAAATAATATTATGAAATATACATTTTAAATTGTGTGTAAATCGCGTAATTCTCAAAATCATTTGATGCGCATGCGGTTTCCAGGAAGTACTGAAGTTTATCTTCCAATCCATATATATTTTGCGAAATTTCATTTGACGGCTAAGATGTGCCACACGTCACATTGAAGTACCCAAAAAATCGTAAAACGCGAATAATTTCCGAAAACTCCATATGCCATTAACGCGCATCCGATTTCGGTGTGAACCCTAAAAAAATACATCGATCTATACCGATTTCAATGTAGTCCATTAAGAACCATGGATGTGCCAGCTCACACTATTTTTGAGATAAATTGCGTCTAAATCGCGTAATTCTCAAAATCATTTGATGCGCATGCGGTTTCCAGGAAGTACTGAAGTTTATATTCCAATCCATATATATTTTGCGAAATTTCATTTGACGGCTAAGATGTGCCGCACGTTACATTGAAGTACCCAAAAAACCGTAAAACGCGAATAATTTCCGAAAACTCCATATCCCTTAACGCGCATCCGATTTCGGTGTGCACCCTAAAAAAATACATCGATCTATACCGATTTCAATGTGGTCCATTAAGAACCATGGATGTGCCAGCACAATCTATTTTTGAGATAAATTGCGTACATCTCTCTTTCGGCTGAAGTTTTTAAAGTTCTCTTTTCGAAAAAGATCAAAATCCGTATGAGGTCATTTATTGAAGCGGAAATGATACACAGAAAACGCAAATAAATCCGCGATATTTTCAAAAACATTTTTTGCCAAATTTCGTGTTTTTGGAAGGTCAGTTCCCGCTGTTCTAGTAGATGGATTTTCACGAAAAAGATTTTATATCATCCGAAACGTAAAAAACCTTATTGATCGCGGGTACCCATATCATTCAGTTGACAGATCTAAAAATTTGGCCCGAAAAATAGGTTTTTTTAGAAATTTGATCGCACAAAATTCGCACTTTCGGATGAGTATTACTCTGAAGCTGTGCATACTACATACACAAAATACATATCAAATTACGCAGATTCGCGACTACAATAATCTTATAATCGATTTTTATAAATTCCTGTTGGCGTATTAAAGCTAGAAGTAAAATTAAAAAGCACTCAAAATCGAGCTTCAAAATGTCAGCATCATTTAAAGGTAGATGCAGTTAAAATTTTGAAAAATGATACAAAGGGGGTGTAGTCCCCATTTTGTTGGCTTCTAGTTTTATTTTGACACGAAGGCCGTGCAATGAGTGGCTTAGTCACAAATCGATAGAGAACATAAAAAAACTGGTTTGCCTCAACCTGTTTTTACACATTTTTTTACATTAAAGTAGACACAGCTTCCACCAAAATAAAGTTTGGAAATCAATATGATGAACAGTTTGCAACGACAGATCAATTAACCCAAAACTATTCACTTTTTTTCCCATACTTAAGTAGTTCCCGAGTTATAAAGGGGTGAACCTCCGCTTCAGCTATGTTAAAAAATTGGCAATATTGCCCATATACATATATCGTCATCATAAATGCAAACGGACGTAACTACACTTTTACTAATTTTACCGGAGAATCAAACAAGTAAAAAAGTTTTTAGATCGGCCGGGTCGAACTTTGGATACCCTCCACCATAGACATACTGACAGGTACTAGAAATGAAAATATAGGGAACATACCAAAAAGAGGACCTATAACGACATGTCTAAAAACGGATTATGTAAACCATAATACAAATTTCAGTCCACTCCTTCTGAAACCTCCACACAGGGGTTAGGTCTAAATGCGGCTTAGTTCCTTATCGAACCTTACGTTCTAATTCTTATCTCGCTATCCTCCGCAGGTGAAATGATTACAATAGAGTCTTAGAACCAAACTCAAAACGCGGAACAAATCAGATAACTTTTTTAATATAAAAAGGGGGTTATATGGGGACTACCCCAAAAAGGGGTCGAATATTAATAATTTTTGGTAGAGAGATTTGTTACCATATACGACTACAAAATACCAAATTTCAGCGAATTCGGCTGAAAAACGCGCTCAAGAACCCAAAAATTCCGAAATTTGGCGGGTACCCTTATATGGGAGCTACCCGAAAAAATGAAAAAAAAACGATCAAAACCACCAAAATACTGAAAATTAGGAGGTGCCGTTATATGGGGGCTACTAGAAAAAGTGAACCTATACTTATAATTTCAATTAGTATCCAAGAAGAACCCAATGTACCAAATTTCAGCGAATTCGCCTGAAAAACGCACTCAAGAACCCCAAAATACCGAAATTTGGCGGGTACTCTTATATGGGAGCTATGGCTTAACGTGAACCGATATATCCCATCTTCGAACTTGACCTGCCTGCAGACAAAAGACAACCCTATGCAAAATTTCAGCATCCTATCTCAATTCCTTCAGAAGATAGCGTGATTACAACAGACGGACGGACATGGCTAGATCGTCTTAGAATTTTACCCTGATCAAGAATTTTTAGAAATTCGAACTATAACTATCCGAAAAGTACGAAAATGTACTAAATTTTGTACAATTTCGTAGCATGTGAGATGGTCTTGAAAGCATGTGCTCATGTGTATGAAAAGTACTATATGGTACTATTTTTGGTGAAAATTTATTTAGGAGGTACAAATCGAGCAGGAATTCTACAATTTGTAATTTACAGTACCGTCGGAGTGTAGAAATTGGAATATGTACGTAGTTGTGGAAATTTTTTACTGATGTGTACAAAAAGTACTAAATTGTACTATAATTGGCACAATTTGGAGTTGGATGAACCGAACCGATAGAGCGGAAACAATGAAATTTGGAGCCAGGGTTCAGTTTAAGCATTTTGAATTATGTGCGAACCAATATATCTAGAATCATGAAATTAGGAGCCATGATTACTGTTGAGCTGTAAGATCAAGATATGTCGGAAGTTTTAAAAATTTTTTACTAATATGTACTAAAAGTACTAAATCGTACTATAATTGACACAATTTGGATTTGGACGAACCGAACCAATAGAGCAGAATAAAATGAAATTTGGAGTCAGGATTCAGTTTAAGCATTTTGAATTGTAGGCGAACCAATAGAGGTAGCATCATGAAATTTGGAGCCATGATCACTGTTGAGGTGTAAGGTCGAGATATGTCCGAAGTTTTAAAATTGGTTACTAATGTGTACTAAATTTGGTACAACTTGAATTGTGGATAGAGTTGGAATCCTGAAACTTAGATTTAGGATCATTGTCGGGTATGTAGGAAGTTTTGGAAGTTCGTACTACTATGTACTAAATTTGGAAGAATTTGAATTGTGAGTGAACCGATAGAGTTGGAATCCTCAAACTTGGAATTAGGATCACTGTGGGGGTTTAGGTTTGGGGTAATTAGGAGGTTTTGGAATTTGGTACTACTGTGTACTAAATTTGGTACAATTTGAATTGTTGGTGAACCGATAGAATTGTAATCCTGAAAGATTTAAATCACTGTGGGGGTGTAGGTTTAGTGTATGTAGGAAGTTTTGGGAAATTCGTACTACTGTATCGGTTCATCCACAATTCAATTTGTACTAAATTTAGTAATAATAAATAAGTAATTTGGAATTCTGAAACTTGAATTTGCAATCATTGTGAGGGTGTAGGATCGGGCTATGCAGGAAACACAATTATAGTACAACAAAGTGACTAATAATTATCCGATTGAGATTAAAATTGGTAGAGGGTACCGAATTGAGTCTAAAGTGATGTGTGTTAAGTTTCGTGAAATTCGGTTCAGATTTAGACATAGCTCCCACACATATTTTCGTCTGATTTTGTGTAAATCGTGCATTAAAGCCCCTATATTTCTTTTGATTTACATGAAATTTTGTATAGTATATTGTATTGAGTCTAGAGTGATGCGTGCTAAGTATCGTGAAAATCGGTTCAGATCTAGATATAGCTCCCATACACATTTCGACTGATTTTATTTAAATGCTGCACTTGACTGATATATGTCATTTTCAATACCAAACATCCCAGAAGTAACATTATTATATGTTCTGAATTTCTATCTTAAAGGAGGGCAGTTACGTCCATTTGTATTAATAAACACAGGCTACTGTAGTTACGTCCATTTGAATTTCTTTAAGAGACCCCCCCCCCCCCCCCCCCCCCCCCCCCCCCTTCTCGACTTCAATTTTTCAAGATTTTCAATGGGCTGGTAAATCAATACCAATGCTTGTTAAGGTTTGTAACTTTGCACATATATATTTGAAGATTTTGTTGTTATTTTGTTGTTGTTTTTTGTAATTAAAGAGAAGTCCTTATTTTTGATGGCGGGCATGATAACTCCTCACTGGAACATCGGAATCCGAAAATTCCAACGGTGTTAGAAAGAGTACACGTCTGACTTCGCTATAAAATTAACAAAATGGCGGATCTTTGAAAAAATATTTTTGGAAAATCGGCGATTTTTGACCAAAAACCAAGTTAAAAAAGGAAGATCTTCACCGATTGGTTTTATCCTAGTTCATAGGATAGCTATACACTCACAGAGAAACGTGTAAAAATTTGGAATCGATTGGGTTATTAGTTTTTGAGTTATCGTGCCCGCCATTCACAAAAGAGAAAAACGGGTTTAAAGTTTGAGAAGCCCTTTAGCCGTCACTTGATGATGACACAATAAATCGACTATATCTTTAAGAGTTCTTGAGATTTTCACTTGAAATTTTGTAGGGACATTCTTGAATTAGTGTAGATTCGAATTAAATCAAAAAAATTTTTGACCCCGAGAATGGGTGGGGTCCCCGTAATAAGATAGCTGTTTTTGACGTTAGATGTCTAAATTTTTGTGTGAACATCTAGTTTGATTAAACGAACAATAATCAAATAAGAAATAATCTAGCAAAAAAGTCTACAAAAAGTCAATATTCGAACTTGTCCCAACTCCAACACTGTCATTGCCCTATCTTCCCAATACAGATCAACAGATATCTGCGTCAAAATATTGCATATTTTATTAAATGCCAGATTAATACACACTTTATTGAACCTCACTGACCCCACTTCCCAACGCCTCAATTAATACGAGCACGCTTTGGATTGATTTATACCCAAAATCATGATGGTTGTTCAACAGTTGACGATATCATTGTTTTTACAGTTCCGGTGTGGCTGTTTGGCATTTTATTTCCTTTTACTATTTTTCGATTGGTCTGATAGTTTTTCGACCACATTGGTGGCCGATAGAGGTGATGTTCTTTTTTCGTAGTTGAATTTTCCGTTTATTGTCGTAACATTTTTGTACCAACTTACATTCCCACACACTGGGGAGTGGCAAAAGCTTTTGTTAACAATTCGTTCGGTAGATTTACGAGTTATACATTATACATCACATAACTTTTGTTGTCACAGAAGAGTAGGTTTGGTGTTCTACATGGTAATTTACTGCTTCATATTCACAATGTCAACATAAGTGGGGGAATTTTCATCTTTAACTGAAAAATGTTTTCTTTAATTTTTGTTGCACAATAATTTGATTCAGAAACATCAATCTATTGAAAGATGTTAAAGGAAATTTCACAGCATTCATTGTCGTGTAATTAGCCAAGCAAGGTACATATTTTAGAAAAGGTTAATTTAAAAATTCAATTTCACTTGTAGAAATTATATTTCAAATATAAAACTTTTCTTAAGAAACTTTGAAATTGTAGAAATATTTTTTTGTATCTGACATTTTTGTTACTTATTTCAAATATAAATTGTATAACTTTTTCCTTGGGTCCGGAAAAAATACACTATCCTCTGCAACAGAAAAAATAAATTACTGCTTTTACCGATTCCTCCTTCAAAATTAAAAGTAATCTTAAACAGCATTGAAATATAAAAACCACATTACCAAGAGAAAAAATTATAATAACAACAATACAATTCGAGTTTGGTTACAACAAATAATGGTAGGTTTAGTTTTTCTTAATTTGTGTTTGTACACAAATAAAGTCCAAGTTTTGTTGGCATTACTGGCAGAAAAAAATATCTTGACGCACACACAGGCATTCACCCACTCTCATAAACTTGCACGGCCAACTCTGTTTAATGGCAAGTCCTTATTTAACTTTTGTTTGGTAGTTGAGTGTTATTGGGGGGTATTTAATTTTTCTCTCTTCATCTCACTCTCCTGTGGGAACAATAGGGGTGAGGCAATAAAATAGAGGTAGTTTGGAAAAAAGTTTTTAATAAAAATTCTTATTATTGCCGAAAGAACGATCTCAGAGGGTAGCAACGAAATTCCATATTTTTTGGTCAATGTTGGTTAAAATAATTCATAAAAGTAGTAGAAGAGGAAGAAGTAATATTTAAAATAAGAAACGAATTGCCAAAAGTAAAGAAAAGTAACTGTAAATTTCTCAAAATTACAAAGTTTATACCAAAGATCACAGAGGATGTGTGATTAATGTTAAAATTAACTTTTCTAATTCAAAGGTTCAAAGTGTGGCCAAGAATTTTCGGCGACATCAGGACAGAATGGGCATGGACTATAATTTTCTATGGTTCTATATTCTGAACTTTCGCGATATTGACCGAGTAGATGTCAACAAATTTTACAAATACTCAGTACAGCCCTTCTAATCACTAGTTCAGATTCCCTTCACCGTGGGTTATGTTGTGATGTTCGGTTTCCAATTTTGGCCTATAGATCGACTCGAAAAAAAAAAACACCAATAAATAAGTTTTCGGTCCACTTCATCCCAAAATTATTATCTGATCATCACCGAAAATTATAGGCGTTGTTGGTGACCATAACTTGAACCTAATGGAAAATTTCAAAGCGATCAGCGCTATAATTCCGCCCTCTAGTGTGGTAATGGGTTACTAAATAATATATGAATACGTAAGCACCTGGATATATTTATGTGTAACTCCCGCATCCGAGTACATACAACAATATAATTGGTATCGATTTAAAGGCCATTCATTCCTCTTGGATATAATGTCAACTTTTCAGGACTATGTCCTTCAGGGGCAAACATATACGCCATAGAATAATATTTTTTTTGTAATTTTTCACACAAAAGTCGGGGTCCATTTGACCCGCTAAATATTGATGAATCTTTATCAAAACACGCATGCTTATTCTTTTGCCCAATCCCGTTCTCCACGATGTTCAGGCCATAATTGCGGCCTCTGGAGTGACCAGAAAAACCGACAAAAATTTAGTATTTGGTCCTAAATATTAACCGAACTTTACCAAAAACAATAGGGGTCTTCATTGGCCAGTACCCATCCTACATGCAAAATTTCGTTAAGATTGGTCCATAACTGTGGCCTGTATCGTGTTTACAAATTGTAATGGACAGACGGACGCACGGACACACATGTCTAGATCTATGTTGTCAGGGTATTACAGCTTTGTGTAGCCCCAAAAGTTTGCAACGCCGCGAAATATTGGTCCTAGACCCAGCTTTAAGTATACCGATCGTCTTATCTCGACTAGCTGAGTCCATCTAGACATGTGTATCCGTCCGTTCCTCCGTCCATTATAATTTGTAAACACGATACAGGCCACAGTTATTGACCAATCTTCACAACATTTTGCACGTAGGATGGGTTCTGGCCAATGAAGACCCCTATTTTTTTGGAAAAAAATCTTAATATTTAGGGGATGAAATGGACCAAATACTTAATTTTTGTCGGTTTTTCTGGTCGCTCCAGAGTCCGCAATTATTGTCTGAACACCGCGAATTTTTGCATGGAAAAGGGGATTGGGCCAAAGAATAAGCATGCCTGTTTTGATAAAGATCGGTCAATATTTAGCGGGTCAAATGAACCCTGACCTTTGTGTGAAAAATGACAAAATTTGTATCCTATATCGTACAGATTTACCCCTGAAGGACACAGACCCGAGAAGTTGATAGTATATCCAAGCGGAGTGGTTTACCTTTAAATTGCTACCAATTTTATTGTCGTATGTATTCGGATAAGGGAGCTGCACTTAAATATTTACAGGTGCTTACGTAGATAGATATTATTTAGTAACCCATTACCACACTTACTTACTTAGCTGGCTTGTTACAGAACGGTTGTTCCATAAGCCGAGCTTAAAAAAAGATTTCCAAGCGCGTCGATCTTGTGCGCAAGTCCACCAATTTGAAAGACCACGTTCCAAGATTTTGTTGTCTACTTGGTCTTTCCATCTAACTCGTGGCCTTCCCCTTCTACGGGCTCGTTTTTATATGCCTTTTGAGCTGGGGCATTTTCATTCATCCGCACAACATGGCCTAGCCACCGTAGTCGCTGCAGCTCAATACGACTGACTATGTGGAGGTCCGCGTATAAATTGTAAAGCTCGTGGTTCATTCAACGCCGATATTCACCGTCGACGCAGATCGGCCCGTAGATCTTTCGGAGAATTTTTCTCTCAAGCACCTCAAGAGCTGCCTCATCTGCTTGCGCAAGTACGCATGCTTCTGATCCATATAATAGCACGGGTAGTATCAGCGTCTTGTAAAGTGTGAGTTGGGTCTGGAAGGAGGTGGCCTTGTTTCTAAACTTCTTACTTAGACCATAGTAGCATCTGTTGGCCATCACAATCCTGATGTCATTCGTTTTACCAAGGTATATAAAGTTTTTAACTACCTCGAAGCTGTAGTTCACAAGTTCCACAGTTTGTCCGAGTCTACTGGACGTCTTGCGCGTTGATACCATCAGTTTGGTCTTCTCGCCGTTTACTGCCAGACCCACTTTGGCGGACTCGTTTTCAATTTGTTCACAGGTGGATGTTAGTGCTCGCAATTTCCCATGAGATTCCAGTTATGGTCAAGGACAACGCCTATAATTTTCGAGGATGCTCAGATAATAGTTTTGGGATGAAGTGGAACGAAAACTTATTTTTTTTCGAGCCGCTCTATGGGTTACTATTGAAAGCCGAACATCACAACACAACCCACGGTGAAAGGAATCTGGACAAGTAATTAGAAGGGCTGTACTGAATATTAGTAATATTTGTTGACCTCTACTCGGTCAATAGGGTGCAAATAGCGCGAAATATTGCCCAAGCTCAGAACTACACCGCATAAAGTTAGATTTTTGTGGAAGTTGTGTAGGGTATCATATGGTCGGCCCCGTCTGACTATACTGCTCCGCTCACCGCCAAAAATAACAATAACAAAAAAAAAAAAAAAAATAAAACTAATAATGCGAAAAATAGATTTTCCTGGGTTATGCCATGTTTAGTTAAATTCTCGTAAACAGATTAGCGCAGTGATTTCCGGTAATATCACTTGACCAATACCAATACACCAACTCGTGTCGGTAAGCGTTACCTACATTTCCGTTTTAAATAGCCAAACCCAATGGCGAAACGAAAAACAAAATAAATAAAAACTATAGCAACGGATTGTGGCAAATATTTAGTTTGCGATTATTTTATAATTTATTTCATTTGATCAATTCTAACGATGCGTTTTGTTTTTGTGGTGTATTTACAATCTCAATTCATAACATTAAACAGATTTTTTTTTGTCATTGTCGGCAAAAACATTGAACGCAAATTGAATAATTCACGGCACTGTGGAATTATTATGAAATGCAGTGAATATTTTTCAAGGATCAATGCTGCATGGATTTCATAAGGAATATTTGCCAAGGACTGTTGTAAAAGAATATTTTCACACTAGCGTGAATTTTTAAAGAATAGTTTCAAAGAGGCCTAAAGAAAGGTGGACTTTTTTTTCAATGTCACCCATATGTGGACTGTTTTTAAAAAACACGGTTGTTTAGATTCTTAAAATTTTTTAAACAATTATAACAGTAAAACAAACACAACCTGTTTGGGTCTTGAAAATAATATACTAGTACTAACTCATTCACAACTGATGAAAACTCTCAAATTTTCTGGGAAATAAAACCTATTTCGTCCACTGTCATATGGTCTGTTATATAAATTTATGTCACCAGTTTTTTGTTTCTAGTTTTGGCAATCAGGTGTAGGCCAAAATAAATCCTTTAAATACAAAATATTTACTGTGTAATACTTTACAGCCCGCAGAAATAAACTGTGTATGCATCGGATATTGTGTTATGTGGAAAATCATGCTATAAATGCATTTTACAAACAAAAATTCTCTTACATTTTAATTTAATTGTATTAATAATATCCGTAACCTTCGGAAACCCATTCAGCTGAAATAGTTTAAAGTCGCAATGAGCAAAAAATTCATTAAAAACGCTATTGGTTTGTTGCCAGATAAATTTTAGATTTGGTCTTCAATTGTAATCGTTGATTTAAAAAATATATATATTTTTGGTCCTCAATTATAGGACCAACGTTCGACCCATTATATCAATGTCATCGGCGTAGGCGAGAAACATGTGTTGTTTGGTGTACAGAGTGTCATTTCTATTCGCCTTTACGTCTGGTATGACCTTTTCCAGCAGGATGTTAAAATGATCACACGACAAACTGTCACCTTGTCTGAATCCTCGTTCGGTATTGAAGGGCTCTGATAGGTCTTTTCCGACTTTAACTGCTGACCTTGTGCCACTTAAAGTTATCCTACATAGCCGTATTAATTTTGCAGGAATGCCGAACGTAGACATGACTATAAACACCTCGGAACGGATAGGTCTGTCAAATGCGGCTTTATAGTCGACGAATAGGTGGTATGTGTCGATGTGTTTTTCATGGGTCTTTTTCAGGATTAGGTTCGGAGTGAAAATCTGGTCAATGGTGACTTTTCCAGGTCTGAAGCCGCATTGGAATGGTCCAATAATGCCATTGGCCTCAATCGTTCACACAGCACACTGGATAGCACTTTATATGCGATGGGAAGAAGGCTAATTCCTCTATAGTTGGCACATATCGTCTTGTCCTGTGCACAGGATGCTGGGGTTCCAATCATTGGGCATGCATTCCTCTAGCCAAATTGTAATAATCACCTGGTGCATTCTGGTAAAATGGTGCAATTTCCGGACTTCATTCTGACTCCTGTACATCTCGATTTGCTCACGTTTTCTTTTTCTTTCTTTTTTTTTCTTAAAACACATTTCTCCTCTCTTTCCTTTTCTCCCGATAATTTTCCATCACATTACGTGTTGCTACTGTCTGCAGGGTTGCCCTATATGCTGCGTTTTTCACATTAGTTGCATTACGACACTCATGATTGTACCATGGGTTTCTTGGTTGTGGTTTTTGGCACCCAAGTGTTGGAGTGGGCAATTCTTTGCCATTGTGCTTCTATAATATTATCGGGACAAGAAGTGCTTACGTCAAGCAGGTGGGTAAGTCGAGCGGAGTAGGCCTCGGCTACCGGTTGTGTTTACAGCTTTTCGACGTCGAGTTTCCGTGTGCGAACCTTGACTGCTACAAGATAGTGGTCCGAATCGATATTCGCTCCTCGTCTAATACATTGGATGAATGCCTTCCGTCTATCACAACATGATCAATTTGATTTCTCGTTGCTTGATCAGGAGAAATCCAAATGGCCTTGTGTATATCGAGATGCTTGAATCTGGTGCTGCCAACTACCACGTTTTTTGGTGCCGCGAAGTCAATCTACCTCATGCCGTTGTCGGATGTTTTTTCATGAAGGCTGATTTTCCGACGGTGGGGCCAAAGATATTTTTACTTTCGATAATCATCTGATTTACTTACGCCAGTCCCTTTCCATCGCATTTCCTGTAAGGCAATAATATCGTCTTTGCACTTCTTGAGTACATCTGTATAACGTGTGCACATCCAAGTGCAGATTCGCAGATCGTGGCCCTTTATACGTTTGCTGGGGTCGTCAACATTAGGGGGGTTTGGTTTTCTTCTTCTTTGCTTTTTCATAGTAGGAGGGGTTTTCCAAGTGTGGGCAACTATCCCGACGCCTAAACCCATTTTTTATAGTTCTTATGATAGTAAAATGCATAAAAATCTACAAAGTGATAAAAGAGGAAATCTTTTTAGAAATATTCAAGAAAGTTACCCAGTTTTGTTTCATATTTCTTACCTGCTGTCGTTGGGGTTATTGCTGCTTCTGTAGCTGCTGCAAATCATTTACAATTCCAGTTGTTTCAGCCATATGACGAACTTTTTAATCTAAAAGGTCGCTGAGTGTCTCTCCACTCCTGTTAAAATATGTAAACGGTCTGAAAAAAAAATAAATAAAACAAGCGGAACTCTTTTAAAGCACTTTTTTAATTCAAACAACTACGACCCCCCTTTCCTTTTGGAAAAGAATAGCCAGCGTTCAAATATTCACAGCCTGGAATTTCAAAACTTGGACTTTTTCATATAATTTCAGTGAATGTTCAGTGCTTTTGGTAACTTCGTATGCTTCTTCTTATCCTTTATCGTTTTTAGAAGCAGCATCAAACATTCGAAAACGTTCTTTTTTATTTAGATAAACTTCCACGGTTGAAGAAATTGTCCTGAGGCAAAATTTTAATCTCTATGTAAATTTTTTATCTTTGCCATGGATGGCACAGCTGAATTTTGTTCCATAGTAAATTATGCAAATCATTTTAAAGGCGATGGATGGATGGATATTCAAAAAACGAATACTGTAGGCAAACTGACAAAACTTCTATGAAAAAGAGTTATTAAAATATAACTTGTGAAAGAACTGACAGGCAGGTGGTAGCAGTCAGTTAGCGTTAAATTCGAAACAAATAACAACAACAATACAAACCATAGTAGGTGCATTTTTATTTTCAATGAAGGTCTTTCTTTGGAATTTCAATATATAATTAGACATTGCCAAAGGATGTAAATTTGTTAAATGTTTAAGGCAGATTATGGGAGGGTTTACATAATATTTTCAGGCAACAACAAAAGGTTGATTATTGAGTAGCAACGCTGGCGTGGCGTTTTTCAAGAGTATTTTAAAATAAATTAAACAAATCCGATATTTAAGATATCTTAAATTTCCAACACTTTTTCTGTCAACGTAATGAGAACAATTATTTAAAATTAAACACGTGTGCATTAATATTTTTAATATCAATACAAAAAATTACATACAGTGAGTGTAAAAAGTAGTTTGCCTCAATACAAATTTGACAAAATTCTAATATATACGTCTAAAGCCAGTATACTAAAGATGTAAAATGAATTATGTATGATGGGATATGTTTGTGGACATATTTAGATCTTATTTCTGCAAGAATCACTGCGAAAGACCTATTGGTCTCGAAGATATCGGCCAAAATCTATACCAACCCAAAAATGATTATCACAAAAAAGTATTTTGCTTTTTATTATCATTTTTGAAAAACATCATTATATAAAAACACGCTTTGTCTTTTTATAGTTACCATTGCGGGTAACCAGATACTAAAAGCGATTTGGGGACGATTCCAATAAATCACGGCATTTTTTCGCTAATATTTTCTCAAATTTACGTTCAATACATTCTCCAGCAATTTTTCATTTAATATATGGTAATTTCTCGTCCTAATCTCAAAATGAGAGTATTAGATATGGTCGTCGCGGCTTCAAAACATCGCAAATAACTTTAGAATAATAAAAAGAAGGTTTTGCAAAATATATCGCGAGGACAGGACCTTAAAACTATTAAAACCAAAATCCGACAAACAAATTATTAAAAAAAATATCGCGAAACCCCATTTTTCTGACTTTGAAAACTTTATGGTTCATTAATATTGATCTAGGAACCAATATATGGGATGAAAATAGCAATACGAAGGTCAGATTCTAAGATATGAACAGTTCTAAAACAACAGAAACTACAAACAGTACATGAAGTTGGGAGAAAACATCATTCTTCGTCAAATACTATTGCGTTTTAAAAAACTGTGGTAGCTGGTGACGAATACGCAGTCAATATTTTACATCCGTTTAACACCATCAGTTGCGAATAAAATGCATCAGTGAATAAACTGGTCGATCTATTTATTTTCGAAATTTGATGTATTTCTATTGCCACAAAACCGTTCATATCTTAGAATCTGCCCTTCGTATTGCTATTTTCATCCCATATATTGGTTCCTAGATCAATATTAATGGACCATAAAGTTTTCAAAGTCTGAAAAATGGGGTTTCGCGATATTTTTTTTTAATAATTTGTTTGTCGGATTTTGGTTTTAATAGTTTTTAGAGTCCTGTCCTCGCGATATATTTTGCAAAACCTCCTTTTTATTATTCTAAAGTTATTTGGGATGTTTTGAAGCCGCGACGACCATATCTAATAGTCTCATTTTGAGATTAGGACGAGAAATTACCATATATTGAAAAATTGCTGGAGAATGTATTGAACGTAAATGTGAGAAAATATTCGCGAAAAAATTCAGTGGTTAATTGGAATCGTCGCCAAATCGCTTTTAGTATGTGGTTACCCGCAATGGTAACTATAAAAAGACAAAGCGTGTGTTATATAATGATTTTATTCAAAAATAATAATAAAAAGCAAAATACTTTTTTGTGATAATCATTTTTGGGTTGGTATAGATTTTGGCCGATATCTTCGAGGCCAATATATCTTTCGCCGTGATTCTTGCAGAAATAAGATCTAAATATGTCCACAAACATATCCCATCATACATAATTCATTTTGCATCTTTAGTATGCAGGCTTTAGGCGTATATATTAGAATTTTGTCAAATTTTTATTGAGGCAAAATACTTATTACACTCACTGTATGTCATATCTACAACAACATTTCATATTGGAAAATACCAACATTGACTTTGGCTCAATATATACTAATTTCAATATGAAACCGCTATTGTTTTACGAAGTTAATAACCACAAAATAAATAAATACTCGGATTGTTATGCTGTTTGTTTTGTGCTCATTTTGGCCAATCCATTGTCATCTATTGTGGTTCACTTCAATATTTCAATTTGAAATGAAAAAAGGCAGAAAAAAATAAGAAGAATCAGAATATCGAAGAAGGAGATAGCTACAAATACAATCACAACTGTTATGCAGTCTATATTTGCGTTTAAAAGTGTATTTCGATATCATGGGGAAAGGCGGAATTTAACTACATATGTATATACGAAAAGAATTACAAACGAAGAACAATGAAAACCGCAATTGTTTCCAATTCATTTGACTCTCTCTTAATAATAATGTTACAAATGAGTATATTTGAAAGTGTATTGGTGTGTGTAATACGTAGAAGTCATGTGGGTCAGTATTTCTTGGTATTGTGGTTGAAACAATTGAAATATACGTATACAATGTTCGAAAATCGAAATTTCAAATGAAATTGCATGGCAATGCATTCGCATATATATTGCATCTAAAACATAAAAAAACTGGAGTCATTGAAAAATATTCTTTAAAAAAGCCAAGCCTTGTGTTGGTCCTTGAAAATATGTTCCTTAAAAATCAAAATGTTTTGTTGATCCTTGAAAAAATATTCTATAGAAAATCCGCGAATTGTATGGGTCCTGGAAAAATGTTTCCTTAAAAAATCCACGTCTTCTTTGAGTAATTGAACAATTATTCTTTAAAAAATCCACGCCTTGTACGGGTCCTTATATTCTTCGAACAATCTCGGCTTTGTATGGGTTCTTTATAAAATTGTTTAAAAAATCTACGCCTATTGTTGGTCTTTGAAAAAATATTCTTCAAAAACCCCCGGCCTTTGTTTGACCATGAGAAAATATTATTCAAACAATCCCGGCCTTTGTTGGCCCTTGCAAAAATATTCTTTAAAAAATCCACGCCTGCTATTAGTCCTTGAAAAAATATTCTTTAACAAATACAGCCATGTGTAGGTCCTTGAAAAATATTCTATAAAAAATCCAAGTCTTGTGCTGATGCTTGAAAAAATATTCTTTAAAAAATCCAAGCCTTGTGTTGATCCTTGAAAATATGTTTCATTTAAAATTCACGCCTTGTTTCGGCGCTTGAACAAATTTTCTTTAAAAAATCCTAGCATTGTTTTTGGCCCGTGAAAAAATTTTCTTTAAAAAATCCAACTTTTTTTGGCCCTTAAAACTATTTTCTTTAAAAAATCCACGCCTTATGTTGATCCTCGAAAAAATAGTATTTAAAAATCCACGTTTATTTTGGTCCTTAAAAAGATGTTCTTTAAAAATCCTCACCTTCGTTGGTCCTTGGAAAAATAATCTTTAAATAATCCTGGCCTCTGTTGGTCCATGAAGAAATTATCTTCAAAAAACATTGGGCTATATTTGTCCCTGGAAAAAAATATTTTTCAAAAAATATAGGACTTTGTCGATCTTTGAAAAAATATACTTCAAAAACAGTGAGCGGAGCAGCGCAACATTTCCGACCTCTTAAGGAGTAATAGTAATACTATTCTCCACGTAAAATTTCACGATGTTCGGACATTAACTGCGGCCTCTGGAGCGACCAGAAAAACCGACAAAAATTAAGTATTTGGTCCATTTCATCCCCTAAATATTAACCGATCTTTACCAAAAACAATAGGGGTCTTCTTTGACCAGAATAAAACACGTATAAAAACACGACTTAGAAATACAGCCTTGTGGTGTTCCTTGAAAAAATATTCTATAAAATATCCAAGCTATGTGAAAAATATTCTTTAAAAATGTTGACCCTTGTTTTGATCCTTGATAAAATTTTCTTTAAAAATCCACGTCTAAATTAAAAATTGTGTTATAGTTGGGGAATATTGAAAACGTTTTGTGAAAAAGTTCTTTACCCTCCAAAGCCATATTAACACAACTTCGTAACGCCAAGCACCATAAACTAAGGCAGGACTCTTATATAGGAGCAAATTGTTAAAGGAAGAGCGATATTTAGTATTTTTGGAAATGAAAATTAAAAAACATCAAATTTGGTTAAAACTCGTTTCAAATCCTCGAATATTGGTGGTATGAGGCATATACCACATAACTGTCAATGGAAAAAAAGAATTAAAAAAATCCACTCTTGAATTATTTAAAATTTTCATTTCTATAGCTTTCACAAAAACCAAAAAAATAATATTAGGTTGGGGAAAATAATTATATGAAGGATAGGGCCAAATAGGCACCGTTTTCTTTTATGATTTGTTGCCATTTTAAATGTATTTCTCGATCATTTCTCCAATTTTATTGACATTTTGGATAACTGGCCAATCTGTGTGTGGTGCATCTTTAACATAAAAAAAAATCCTGAAGGAAATCTACGAAACCAAAATTGAACACAACTGGCTGTTACATTATCGGAACCACAAACACCAATCACAAATTTATCCGCTTGGCTTGCATTTTTGCCTTTGTCAAAGAAAGACTGCAAAATGTGCCGATTTTTTTCGTTGTTGACTTTCATTTTTAACACCCTGTAACTCAAAACTGAATGCACAAAAAAAAAAAAAAAATAAATAAAAAAAATTGCAAAATAATAAAATTTACTGCGAAATGTCACCCTTCCAACGAGGGTAAATCTGAAATTTGTTGATCGATTCTTTATAAAAAATCTATTAGTACAGTCATCTGCCGAAAAAATAATGGATTTATTTTTCCCCAATTTAATAAAAAAATTATATTAGTGCTTATAGCTATTAAAAGCTCCTATTTTTTAACATTTTCCATTAATTATGGCGATGCAAAATATTTTTTTCCACGTCTCAAATAGTTTTAAATGTGACAAATTAAATACGCATGGTCATGACAAGTTTATGCATTAACTGCTTATTTTTATATCCTGCACCATAGTATGGAGGGTATATTAATTTTGTTTTTCCGTTTGTAACTCATCGAAATAATCATTTCCGACTATAAAGTATATATATTCTTGATCAGCGTTAAATTCTAAGACGATCTAAGCATGGCCGTCTGTCCGTCTGTTGTAATCACTCTAGCGTCCAAAAGAGTTGAGATAGATCGCCAGAATTTAGCATAGAGTCGTCTTTTGTCTGCAGGCAGGTCAAGTTCGAAGATGGGATATATCGGTCCACGTTTAGGCATAGCTCCCATATATGGGCACCCCCAATTTTCCGTATTTTGGGGATCTTAAGCGCGGTTTTCAACCGAATTCGCTGAAATTTGGTATATTGAGTTGCTATTGGGTACCCAATTTCTCCACAAAAAAATTATACATATAGGTCCATTTTTTCTTTTTAGCCCCCATATAAAGGTACCCTCCAAAGCGCGTTTTCAACCGAATTCGCTGAAATTTGGTACATTTGGTTCTCATTAGGTGCCAAATATCTCCACCAAAAATTATAAATATAGGTACAATTTTTCTGATAGCCCCCATATAAGGGTACCCCCAATTTTCGCTATTTTGAGGCTCTTGAGCACGTTTTTCAATTGAATTCGCTAAAATTTGGTATTTTGTAGTCGTATATGAAATTATTTATATGCACCCCCTTTTTGGGGTAGTCCCCATATAACCCCCTTTTTACATTAAAATATTTATGAAATGTGTTCCGCGTTTTGGGATTGGTTCTAAGACTCTGTTGTAATCATATCACCTGCGGGGGATATCGAGATAAAAAACTAGAACGTAAGGTTCGATAATGAACTTTATATGAACTATAACCCGTATTTAGACCTAGCCCCTATGTGGGAGGTACCAGAAGGAGTGGACCGATATTCCCCATCTTCGAACTTGAGCTAAGTTTGGTAGAAATAATAAGATGGCCAAAGTTTGGATGAAATCTGAAACAAATTTGGTTCAAAGAAACATGGCGTCTAGAACCATCTTAACCGTGTCATTATCCATAAATCTGAGGGTATAATTGTCCATTAAAAATTTCTGAAATTTGTTTTAAAGCTTACATTGTGGTTTACATAACCGGTTTGTGGAAATATCGATATAGGTCCACTTTTTGGTATTTTCCCTATATTTTCATTTCAAGGTCCTGTCAGTATGTCTTTGGTGGAGGATATCCAAAGTTCGGCCCGGCCGAACCGCTTTTTCACTTGTTTTATATTAATATTTGCGGTCAAAATGGTTGAAAGCTATTGCATGAATGGTAGGCAATTGTTGGCAACAGTGCTGTGAAAAAAGTCCAAAACGAGAATAGTGTATAAGCCAGCACATTGATATTTGAAGATTTAAAAGAAAAATAATTTACAAAAAAATTTGTTATTGATTTGTTGTTGTTTTTTGTAATTAATGAAATGTTCTCATTTTTGATGGCGGGCATGATAACTCCTAGGGAAATTCTTGAATTAGTATAGATTCGAATTAAATAAAAAAATGACACCTAGAATGGCCTGCATTTTCCCCCCGCTGTAATGCAATTTGATACAAAGGCTTCTTGAAGGCACGAGAGCGATAATAAGGAATTTTTAGATTATTATCTGTTGATATTTTGACATAGGCCCCATGGAAAATGCCTCCCCATTTTTGGTATTATTAAGTTTTTAACAAAACTTTCTTATCGTAGGGGCTATATTTTGACATATCGGATTATTTATTCATTTTTTTTTTAAATTTCGATATATCGTAAAAACCTTAACTTAACATACTTAGCTGGTTTAAGACAGGTTGTTCCATAAGCCGAGCTTTAGAAAGATTTCCAGACGCGTCGGTCTTGTGCGCACCTCATCCAATTTGATATGCTTTCGAGCTGGGGCATCTTCATACATTCTCACAATTTAGTCTAGCCAACGTAGACGCTGCAGCTCAATACGACTGATGTCGATGTCTGAGAATAGATTGTATAGCTCATGGTTCATTCGACGGCGATGTTTTTTTTTGGCAATAGTAATACTTATGCTATGAAGTAATGCAGCACTTGATCCAAGAACTAGCTACAATGATCTTTCAATATGCGGGTGAATAAGAAGGCAATTGCAGACCAGTTTCATTATGAACTGCTATGTCAAGTGAAAGCATAGTGAAAACCATTAAGAAGCAAACATTTCTTCCTTTTACTTTTTACTACCATAACGGCCACAATTACCAACACCAAAAAACGTCATATTTCCTGAAGGAATAACATTTGGAAGTGGCAAGTCTGTTCTATTTAACACCCAAGCACTTGGCTTGGATGCAGAATAAAAAGTAAGATAAAAGTTTTTATTTTTTGTGTTTGACATCAAACAATCTCTATCTCTCTCTATGCCATTTTTTGTTGTTTTTTTTCGTCTAGACAATAACTCAGTGTTGTAAGTAAATAAAACTCTTGGAAATATTTTTGTTGTTGTTTTTTTTTACTTTTTCTTCTAAAGCTAAACTTTTAGCGGAACTGTTAAGCCATTAAATTAGCATAATTTTATATATAAAGAGGCAATCACGCTCTCTCACATATTGGAATGACACAATTTGTTTTTTTTTCACCAAATATGTTTGGTTGCTTGTTTGTTTATCTCTTCGCATGAAGATGAACTCCAGCAAAGTTCATAAAAGGTTAGATAGCAGGGTATGTGTGTGTGTGGGTATGTTTGCATGCATGGGAAAAGGTTAAGAATTGCCTGACTAATGTCTTTACATTGCAATCATCATAAATATTTATATGTTTAAGTGGTTTCACATTCAGACTCTATACATTATTTACATACAATAACAAACAAGATACAATAAAAAGGAGTTAATAAAAGCAAAACACACATATTCACTTTGCATGTAATTGTGAGAGGGAATAACAACATGATCAAAAACAAACATCTTTTAAACATTAAAGAAAAATAAAAACCAGTAAGGAAAGTAGTAAAGTCGGACGGGGCCGACTTTATGATACCCTTCACCACTTTGAGTATATTCAACAGATGAATCCTAACAGACGTCGCATTTTTAACGGATCAGTAAAATGAATTTGGAACCATAAACACGTCATTCTGCAACCGATACTAAATTGTTCATTTGGTCAGATATAGAAGCTATATCTAAATCAGAACCGATTTCAGGAAACTTAGCACACATCTAGTCCCAATTCATTACGCTGAGCCAAATTTAGTGCAAATCGAGAGATATATAGGGACTTTTGTGCACACTTTACCTTAAATCGGACGAAAATATATATAAGATATATAACTAAATCTGAACCGATTTTCAGGAAACTTAACACACATCATTCTAGAGATAATTCATTACGCTGTGCCAAATTTCGTGCAAATCGAAAGATATATAGGGACTTTGGTGCACAATTTACATTTAATCGGACGAAAATATATATGGGAGCTATATCTAAATCTGGACCGATATTCAGGAAACTTAACACACATCATTCTAGGCCTAATTTGTTACGCTGTGCCAAATTTCGTGCTTAAATCGCATATGCATATTCTCAAAAGTGTGTATGTCGTTTCCTTTTGCCTGTTACAAACATATGCATAAGACATAATACCCTGTACCACAGTGTGGTTCAAGATATATGGGATACCAGAAAAAATTGACCAATATTTATAATTTATAGTGGAGAGATTTGCTACCTAATAAGAACTCGACTAACTAAATTACAGTCAATTCGGTCGAAAAATGCGATCAGAACCCCCAAAATACCAAAAATTTGGGGGTACCGTTATATGGGGACTACCAGAAAAACTGGACCTATTTTTATAATGTTTAGTGGAGTAATTTGGTACCCAATAAGAACCCAATGTACAAAATTTCAGAGAATTCCGTTATAAAACGTGCCCAAGAACCCGAAAATACCGAAAATTGGGGGTACCCTTATATGGGGGCTCTCCGAAAAAATTGACCTTTATTTATAATTTTTGATAGGGAGATTTGCTACCCAATAAGAACTCAAAGTACCAAATTTCAGCGAATTCAATTAAAAAACGCGCTCAAGAACCTCAAAATACCGAAAATTTGGGGGTACCCTTTTATGGGAGCTATCCGAAAAAATGGACCTATATTTATAATTTTTGGTAGGGAGATTTGCTACCCAATAAGAACCCAAAGTACCAAATTTCAGCGAATTCAATTAAAAAACGCGCTCAAGAACCTCAAAATACCGAAAATTTGGGGGTACCCTTTTATGGGAGCTATGCCTATACGTCGACCGATTTTCTCCAATTTCAATAGGGTTCGTCCTTGGGCCAATTAAGTAATCTGTGCCAAATTTCATCCAAATCGGATCATAAATGCGACCTGTACTTTGTTCACAAAAATACATGGACGGACAGACGGACGGACGGACGGACGGACAGACGGACATGCGTAAATCGACTCAGAATGTGATTCTATGCATATTCTCAAAAGGAACCATGGGTCTATCTCGATTATTTTTGCCTGTTACAAACATATGCACAAAGACATAATACCCTGTACCACAGTGTGGTGAAGGGTATAAAAAGAAATGTTATTCGACTTTCAGATATGAAACCTGTGGTGCGTATTGTTATCATGGTCTTCATCTCATGTGCATATTGCTTATACGCCAACAAGATAAATAATCTATCTATTGTACTTGTATACCCTCCACCATAGTATGGAAGGCATATTATTTTTTTTTTCTGTTTGTAACTCATCGAAATAATCATTCTGGTAGCCCCCATATAACGGCACTTCCTAATTTTCAGTAATTTGTGGATTTTGATCTATTTTTCCGCCGAATTAGCTGTAATTAAGTATTTTGA
>NW_026880009.1:0-28222 GCF_032173495.1 Musca vetustissima
TTATTTATATTGAACATATAATCTTAAAATTTTATATGGAATACAGGTTGGGAAGTGGTGATGATGTGAGGAAATGGTTTTAGAAATTCGTACTTATGTGTATGAGAAGTACTAAATGGTACTAAATTTTGACCATTTTGCATTTAGTTGGGCCTATAGAGATAGAATCTTGAAAATAGGAATTAGGATTACTATTTGAGTACTGGATTAAGTTAGCTTTAAAAAATCTTGCTTAAGTGTACGAAAAATACTTAATGGTACTAAATTTGGTACAAGTTGGATTTTGGGGTGTAGAGATAGAGCTTTAGTCTTGAAATTGTTAAATAAAATGACTATTGGAGTGTAAGGTTGACATAGTTTGGCAAATTCGAACTTATGGGGACGAAAACTACCAAATGGTACTAAATTTAGTACAATTTGTGATAGTTTTGTAAATTCGTAATTATAAGTACGAAAAGTACTAAATGTAGTGCATGTTCCACAGTTGGTCCGAATCTACTGGACATCTTGCGCGTTGATACCATCAGCTTGGTCTTCTAGGCGTTTACTGCCACTCCCACTTTGGCAGACTCCTTCTGAATTCGTTCAAAGGTGGCTGTTACCGCTTCGACCTATTATCGAGTAAAATGTGCCGTTTGTTGTACAGAATTGCATCTCGTACGACCTTTTCCAGGAGTGTGTTTTACAGGTCACACGGCAAACTATCAACTTGTCTTAATCGTCGTTCAGTATTGATCGGCTCTGAAAAGTCCTTTCGATATTGTCATTGATAATTGCCTTCAGTCGTTCACACAGCACGCTGGATAGCACTTTATATGCGATGAAAAGGAGAATAATTCCTTTTTTTTTTGTGCACGGGACACAGGATGCTGAGGTTCCAGTCATTGGGCCTGCATTCCTCTAGCCAAATTGTACTAATCAGTTGGTGCATGCTCTGTCTGACCACCGGCCTTGAATTGTTAGGCTGATAATCTCTCGGCACCAGCCGACAATTACTATTCTGACCTCATCTTGCGGTGGAATACAATCTATACCGGTATCTTCTTCACAGTCGTTATTTGATACCAGAAGCATTGCAAAATGTTCTATACAGATCCTCAGCACGTTGTCTGTATCTGTCACTAAGTTTCCTGGTTGTCGGTCCAAAATGCGCATTTTTCAAAAATAAATTCTAGGTCAACATTTTTGAAATTTGAAATCGAGAATGGGTGGGTCGCCTTAACTGGGTTCCGTAGTAAATAGGTTTGTCTTGGGAGGACACATGAACATAATGTCGAATGTGATCCTGAGATTATTGTAGTACCTGATTTGAATTGTATGACCAGTATAATGTACATTCAATAGCATTATCATTCTGCTGTTGATGACCTAATGAAAGCTGCATAACTGGTTGAGAGAAATTATTTCGCGCTCTTCGCCCGCACCGGCAACTCAGTGAATAAGTCGCAGCCCTTTCGGCGGGAAATATGAACGATGTATTGTACTTATTCTTTGTTTCGACTCCTTAGGTGGCTCAGCTATATATTTTTTGTTGTAGAATGTAATCGTAGAAGGCGACTGGACAATATTATCCAGAGAATAACAGAACTTAGCCTATATGATGCCCAGAAGATTGACTGAATTTATAGATTCAAGAGTTTAGACATTCATATGTTGTAGCGTAATGTAGTGGGTGGGTATTGTGTCAGACTTCAAATGGTTGGGTCCGAGTTTCGAACCCCTCCAGATGAAATGCAACCTCGGTTTCAACACGTAACAAGATCGCAAATATCATAGACCAGTGTACAAAATGCAAGAAGGCATTATTTCTAGACAACGATAGATAGCAGCCTCATCACCTGGGACAGAACCGCAGTAGAGTTACATCGACATAACATCCTTATCTGCTTGTGAGGAAGATTGTTACAACTGGATAGGAAAAATCCCCTGATCGACAGCCAACATTCTCGCAAGCATAATAAAACAAATCCTTAGTTCTGATCTACTTCTTTGAAATTTAACTTGTCTCCATCGGCGTCACATACAAGATCGTATGTAGGTCCATATTTTGGTATTAATTTTCAATATATTACGATGTAGGTCAGAGTTTTTTTAACCTAAATACATTGTCTATTTTCAGTACATTAGAAAACTGCACTGGTCAAACATTTTGGCTAATTTAGTCAATCAGTTTGGTGTTTTAATTCAATTGACGTTAATTAATTGTTTCAGTTCACTTCTTAACGTATTTTTATAAAATACGTTCCATCTTAAAACACACCCATTAAATAATTACAACAATTATTATCGTTGCACCTGATTGTATTGCACATGAGAAAACGAAATGTATTTCCATGTAAGTGGGTAAATAGGTGAAAAGCTACCTAATCGTACATACCTACAAATAAATCGATGTAAGTACGTGCCTTATGCAATATTTTGTTCAAAGTATGTACTCAATAAAAATATATATTTAAAAATAACATGAAGTATTTACAGTGTGTCAAGATGAATTTTCAACAAACCATTTATTGAATAACTCTTAGAAGATTTGAAATATATAGTATGTAAGTACATATAAGATGATATATATTTTTGACATCAAACAAATGTCATTCTTGATGGGAGGTCTACAAAAATGTATTCGTGTTATTCTCAAAATATGTAAACAAAAACAAATTGTGTCCAAAAATAAAAATATTAATATATTAGATGCAATTTTTTTATTTTATATTATGCACATTATGCGTATAATGAAACACACGAAATTAATTTTCCAAAAATAATTTATATAAGAGATAATGAAAACAAATTATTTGCCAAGAAATTTTAATGAAAACAAATTATTTGCCAAGAAATTTTATATTATTTTCTAACATAAAATACCGCGGCAAACAAACAAAATTGGGGGGTAGATTAATAATTTTTTGATTTTTTTTTAAATAATACAGACATCTTAAAAAAAAAAAAACAAAAATTTGTAATGTTAAAAAGTTTCCGTTTTAGATAGTCCTCTTGATACCTCTAAATATAAAAGTCCCTATATACATCAATGATATATGTGAATTGATATATTAACTATGAAAATATATTCGAAGAGGCTAAGCATGTAAGTGTTGAAAGTATTTTATATTCTGTTGCTAGTGGATTAAAGGAAACGACACTTGTGCTCTGGCTGGCGGCTTTATTGAGAGTAATTATCAATACCACAAAACAAGAAAACTTACTACTAAGAATATTTACAGTGGTGGTGTGTAGGTTACTCTAGGCGAACACATCGCAATTAGTCTACGCATGTATGTTGTGTGTTGGAAGTCCGTAACGTGGACATTCAATATTTACAACAGTAAGCCATGAGAAACTGGTTTTCAAAAAATAATTTTTTTTTTTTTTATATATAAAATATTGTTTTGGAGCTATTTTTTCATACTACTATCATTTCGGAAATCAAGACACAACAATTAATGTAATGTGTAAACAAACATTTCCTAAACATTTATGGTAATTATATTTGCGCACAATTTTTTTTTTTGTTATATACCATATGTGTGTTGTAAAATTTGGAGGCCAATTTTAATGTCTTGTAATGAAAACAATCAATAGTGCGATGATTACAACTAAGTTCAATGAACTTCCGATGATATTAACTTCCTCAATCCCAATTTATTTTTAAAATTAATATAGAATAGAAGAAAAAATCGGCTAATCAATAACATTTGACGTATTTTAGACAAATTTTGAATTTGTCAAATATTATTTATGTCGCTATGTCGAACCACACCCCTGTTTTCAAAAGGTTATCAGCAATAGTTCTATAAGTACTACAAAACACATGAAAAAATTCGAACACTTCAAATAAACTTGTTATTGTATATCAAAACAAACACAAAAAATAAAATATTTATTTAATTGTTTAACACATTTTGATAAGACCGTGTCACCGAGTAGCGAGCGAGTGTTTTGGCAATGAATAAAAAATGCGCCACCAATAAATAGTACCTAAGGCATTTATTTGTCGAACAAATAACTGTATTATTAGTTAAATATTGGACAGATGCGAAAAATAATTGTGTGTTTGAAATATATTTTTTTTAGATTAGAGAAATATAAGTTAATTTGAAAATAAATTTAAAAGTGCCGTAGAATGAGGATAATAGCTACCAATGAAATGTATAAGTCTAAAAATCAGGCTTGGATTCTAAAAAGGATATTTTTTAAACACCAACAGCTTGTTTTTTTTTTTTTAAACTACACTTTTTGAAACACCATAGAGCCTTATATTTAGGCTTTTTTAAATATTTATACCCTACACAACTATGTTGTCAGGGTATTATAGCTTTGTGCAGCCCCGAATGTTTGTAACGCCGCGAAATATTTGTCCTAGACCCACCTTTAAGTATACCGATCGTCATATCTCGACTAGCTGAGTCGATCTAGACATGTGTGTCCGTCCGTCCATCCGTCTGTCCATTATAATTTGTAAACACGATACAGGCCACAGTTATGGACCAATCTTCACGAAATTTTGCATGTAGGATGGGTTCTGGCCAATGAAGACCCCTATTGTTTTTGGAAAAGATCGGTTAATATTTAGGGGATGAAATGGACGCATGGAGAAGGGGATCGGGCCAGAGAATAAGCATGCATGTTTTGATAAAGATTGGTCAATATTTAGCGGGTCAAATGGACCCTGACTTTTGTGTGAAAAATGAGAAAATTTGTATTCTATGGCATATATATTTACTCCTGGAGGATGTAAACCCCAGGAGTTGATAGCATATCCAAGAGGAGTGGTTGGCCTTTAAATTGATACCAAATATAGTGATGTATCTACTCAGATGTGGGAGTTACAGTCAAATATTTACAGGTGCTTATGTATTCAGATATTATTTAGTAACCCATTACCATATTAGAGGGAGAAATATCGCGCTGATGGCTTTGAAATTTTTCATGAAGTTCCAGTTATGGTCAAGAACAACGCCTACAATTTTCGGTGATGATCAGATTAAAATTTTGGGATGAAATGGACCGAAAACATAATTTTTTGTGTGTTTTCGAGTAGAGTATAATCCGAACATAACAACACACCCACCGGGAAGGTAATCTGGACAAGTAATTAGAAAACTGTACTGAATATTCGAAAAAAGTAAGGAAGAGGTGTTGTTAACCTTTAATCGGACAAGAGGGGGCAAATATCACGAAATATTACTCAGACTCGGAATAAACATCCTCAGAAAGTTAGAGTTCGTGGTAGTTGTGTAGGGTATCGTATGGTCGGCCCCGTCCGACTATACTGCTCCGCTCACTGGTTTTTATATTATTTTTATTTTTTTTGTAAAACATATCCTCCTTCTATCTTGAGACTTTGTGCATATTATTCGTCCATTTCAGACAATTTAGAGTACATTCACTTGTCTGTCCGACTGGTACGGTAAATCTCAAAGGGAGCAGGCGATTCAGTTCAAGTTTTACACCTTCAGTTCAAGTTATACACCTTTTTCACACCTATGAAACGGAACAAGAATGCGATGTGATCCAGACTGAATACATTTAAATGTTCACATACCTAGATAAAGTAAAAAAATCGAGCCTATCGATTACCTTTCCACTTGGGATCAACATTTTGAATAATTAACAAGTAACATTTTTATAAAAAATATGGAAGCCATATCAAAACATTGAACATTTTCCCACAAGACATTCATTACACTTTGACAAATTTATTTTAGGGAAAATGTATAGCATCTTGAAAATACTACGTTATCTATTTGGCCAATTAGAAAAAGATCAGAAAATAATATCATAAATAAGACCTAAATTTGGGCAGAATAAATAAGTCGGGACTTTGAAATGGGAGCTAAGGTCTTCAAATAAGTTTCTGTTCATGGTCCTTTGGAATTGGGCATTCGACACCGTACATATAGAACGATCAACAATAATGTCGTCTGACTTTGCTGATTGGTTCCCTAAAATGCTGTAGAATGATCTGAGATTCTATTGAAAATTATATTGACTGAAGAGGTCCTCGCTGGCTACGTCAACAGCTAAAATTATCGCAACATTTCTTGGGACTCAGGAAACCCCAGAATTGTTGCTACGTAGTCCCTCCATGCCCAACCTTTGTCTGTTTAATGTTGTTTATGATCCGTCGGGACAAAAACTTCCATAGACCAGATTTTCACACTGCGCCTAATCCTGGAAAACACCCACGAAAGCACATCGACACATTCCACCTATTCCTCGACTATAAAGCCGCATTCGACAGAGGTGTTTAATGCCATGCCAGCATTCACTATTTCCGCAAAACGAATAAGACTATTCAGGATAACTTTAACTGGCACAAGGTCAGCAGTGAAAGTCGGAAAGGACCTCTCGAAGCGCTATGTGCGTGAAAATAAATTCAAATTTGAAAAGCGAAGACACCCACCAGTATGTGTGGTTGTGTCCAGTATGACAGTTTTGTTATACAATATAACAGAGTGTAAGTGACTGTAAATTTGAATTTAGAACAAATAAATTCAATGACCTTTATAAAGAGGCAACAATTATTTGGCAAAATATTAACTAATTTAAATGTGACTGTAAATTCGAATTTATAACAAATTAATTTAATAAACTATATAAAGAGAAAACATTTATTTGTTAAAATTTAAACTAATTTAAACATTTATTTCACAGGTAAATTCTTGGTGGTGGAGTTATTGTCGCAAGAACACAATTTTTAATCCAAGTGCACGCATCATCATTGGGCTTCTTTATAATATATTAATTTGTAATTTTATATAATGTTTTAAAATATTACTTTTATTTTACTGTAATGTAAATATGTTTTGTGTTGTTAATGTGTTTTATTACTTGTATGTTTTCTATTTTTTTTAAATATGTGAAAATTATTTATGTTTTTATATAAGTACAAAAATGTGTATGTATATTTATATATTGCTTGTATGTTTATGTATTATAGTGACTTTCATTGTCTATGTTACGCTTTCATTGCATATCACAATTTAAACTTTAGTAATTTAGAATATAAGAATAGCCTATGTAAAATTCGTCTCGGTCCACTGTGCAAAAATTCTACCCGATACACCCCTAGACTATGTACCATTGGATAGGCCATGGAAAGAGCTTCTAGACCCAGTTTTTATTTTGTTTCCAAATATGTTAGAATTTTAGTTATTTCCAATATAAGAAAACCCCTATGAAATTCGTTTCAGTCCACTGTGCGAAAATTCGACCTAGTACACCCCTAGACTATGTACCATTGGATAGGCCATGGAAAGAGCTTCTAGACCCAGTTTTTATTTTGTTTCCAAATATGTTAGAATTTTAGTTATTTCCAATATAAGAAAAATATAAAAAAAATTCGAATTTACAGTCACATTTAAATTAGTTAATATTTTGCCAAATAATTGTTTCCTCTTTATAAAGGTCATTGAATTTATTTGTTCTAAATTCAAATTTACAGTCACTTACACTCTGTTATATTGTATAACAAAACTGTCATACTGGACACAACCACACATACTGGTGGGTGTCTTCGCTTTTCAAATTTGAATTTATTTTCACGCACATCGAAGCGCTTCAATATCGTGCGAGGATTCAGATAAGGTGACAATTTGTCGTGTGACCTTTTTAACATCCTGACCCCTTTTAACAAAGACCCACGAAAAGCACTCGACAGATTCCACCTATTCCTCGATTATAAAGCCGCATTCGACAGAGATGTTTAAAGCCACGAATTCGATAGAAAGATCAAGTGGAAGACAACATGGTCTTTCAAAATGGAAGAGCTGCGCACAAGACCGACGAGCCTAGAAATCCTTTTTAAGCTGGACTTATGGCACAAATGTTTGTCACATGTCAACTAAATAAGATAATCCGTCGGTGTCATTGTGGATCCTACATTTTCGAACGCTGATTTAATATGAACATAGTTGGATGGAATTAATATGGTCGGACTTAGATGGCATTGATCAGGTACTTTCAACAAGACGAACATATGTGCAACACAAGTATGAAATTGTTTATCTTTTTTCAAAAAGTTGACCATTTGAGAAGAGGTTCCAGTTGAGGTTGCCCTTTAGACCCGATCTTAGAATTTAATGTAGTATTGGAAAAATATTTCGATTTGAATCAAATCAGACATTTCATTATATTGATATTGGATTAAAAAAATTTTCAAAATGTGAAGGTACCAGAACTAGTGGCCAATGTACCATGTGCAAAGTTTGAATGAAATTCGATATTTTGTTCGCTCCTTACGATATTAGGTTGTCGAAATATGTATATTTTCTTGTATAATTTGTTGTTTTTTAAAGGATATCTTCATTGAAGTCCTGCTCTCTATTTGCAAAAAAAACTCTAGTAGTCGATTTTAACAATCCTCCCTAGATACCTATTTTTTATCATTAAAGAAATGTTGCAATGCAAGAAAAATTTATTAATAGCTTGGTGCCAAGTCCGGACTGTATGGCGGATGCATTAAAACTTCCCAACCAAGCTCCCGAAGTTTCACCGATCATTTCTCCGATTTTATCGACATTTTCGACGATCGGCCTACCTTTGCGAAGTGCATCTTTAACATCAAAAATTCCTGAACGGAATCTACAAAACAAAAAATTGCACACAATTGGTCATAAACACCATTCACAATTTTAGCCGATTGGCTTGCATTTTCTGTTTTGTCAAAGAAAAACTGTAAAATGTTCCGATTTTTTCTTTTTTTCACTTCCATTTTTAACACCTTGTAACTCACAACTGGATGCACCAAACAAAAAACAGCTAAATATTTTTTTAATGCTAAATGTCACGCTTCCAACGATCATAAATCTGAAATTGTGGACTATCCTATACAAAATTTATTATCTTTCGAACTCTCAGAGTTGATCTGGTCTTGCAAAGTTTGTTTCCAATCCGATAGCCCGTTCCTATGATATTATAAAATTAATCTTCAGCAAGACCTCTATCATAAAAACATTCAGTAAGCTTCCGCATACCTTTTCCAATACCAACTTTTATCAAATTCCTATCTATTATATGGTTAACATTCCCGTTCATTCCGAACCATCCCAAAATCATACTATGGAGGTATGTCAATACATATACTAGAAGAAATTTGACTGCGTAAATTCAATTCAGCGCATGCAAAGTGCATTGACCTTCAAGGAAAATTTAATGCTTGGCATTTTATTTGGCCGACAAAGTATTTTTTGATTTCATTTCTATTTCACATTTGTATTAATTTTTGCCTTTTTCTTTTGCATCAAAAGCGAAAAATTGATAATCACCAATTTGATCAAAATTTGCATTAATCAATTCAATATTATGCCAATGCATTTGTTATGAAATATCTCATTAATATTACCTAAAAAGCAAAACACAAACTTGTTTCTCTTTAAAAGATGCACCAGTTTGCTGTTTTTTGCCATTTAATTAAAAAAAGACATATAACCACCAAAAACAACATAGATGTTATGCATTTTGGCCTTGACCTATAACTTTTCTTTCTCATGCTAACTTAACCGTCAATGGCACTGTCAGATGCAGAAAAACACAAACTGACATAACAGCAAAAACAAGAAAATAAACAAGTTTGTGGCAGCGCGCTCTCCTTCTCTCTGTGAAAAATGAAAATAAACAGAGAAAGTCGTACTTTCTCCTTAAAATAACAACAATAAACACGAACATAGAGAGTCAATGTCTCAGAGATGGGAAATCGAAAATTCACAAAGAGTATCAATGAAGGAGTACTCAGAGGGAAATAAGAGCAATGTATGGCAATACTGCACACTTTTGCAAACAACACTGGAAGTCCGCCAGTGAGGGAGGTCTGCTGAGAGAGAAATACGAGTAAAATATTTTGTTTTCAAACAATACTACGAGCCTACCACCCACTTTTGGGAGCTATAACCCCAAAGATATAATAAACTGTCTCTCTTATTTCCAATGGAACATACATAAAACAATAATGAAATGAAAACGCGCAATCATGCCATTGAAAATGACATGCACAAGAATAACAAAACATACATATATTTGCATAGCTAATATATCTTCTGAGCACACGACCGACCGACCTTCTTGTTGTAGCTCCTTGTCAACAAAGAGGCCCCCAACACCCTTCCCTCTCTCACCTTACACACACAAAATACCACCTTCACTGCACCGCGATATGCACTTCTCGGCTGCTGGGTTTGAAAATAGAAATTGTATTAGAAGAAAAAAATAATTGTTTTTTATTTCTTCTTTTGTTTATATTTTTTGCTATTTGCAATGTTTTCTTCTTATTGTATTTTTTTCTGAAGAGTTTTCAATGTCAATGTTGGCAAACGATTAGATAATAGGGACATGCACATTCTGGCCAATGCCACCACTAGCACCTCATCTCTTTTTTCGTTTTTGAATAGTGCACGTTTATTGTGAGTGCCACGTCGTCTGTCACTCACGACAATTGCATGTGAGTGACTTACATTGAAGAGAATAGTGAGCTTTACGTAATATTTAGTTTCTTTCTGTAATGACGTTATGACTAAGTTGCACCTTTATTTTCTATACATTTTTTCTAATTACATGTTATTGTTTTTTTTTTCTTGTCCATCTTCTTCACATCTATGGGATAATAATTGTAATGGATTTTCTTGTTTATTAGATTTTTATTTAATAGAATTACAATTTACAAAATGGAACGGAAGGGGAAAGGAAATACATGGAAGTGCATGATAGTGGACTTGTGTTTATTTATGTTTTGTATGAACGATTTAGGGTTGCCATTTTTTTTTCAAACTAATTTTCACATTTAGGGTAAAAATAGTGGTACATTTGAAGATTCCTTATTGTTAATGGAGAAAATGTAAAAAGCTAATACTTAAATTATTGTATAAAAGCTTAGATTTTTTTATTACTTAAGGGGACCCCCCCCCATTCTCGGGGTCAAAATTTTTGTTGATATAATTCGAATCTACACTGATTAAAGAATGTCTCTACAAAATTTCAAGTGAAAATCTCAAGAACTGTTGAAGATATATCCGATTTAGTGTGTCAGCATCATGTGACGGCTAAAGGGTTTCTCAAACTTTAAACGCGTTTTTCTCTAAACATTTTTTTGCGAATGGCGGGCACGATAACTCAAAAACTAATAATCCAATCGGTTCCAAATTTTGCATCGTTTCTCTGGGAGTGTATAGCTCTCGTATGAACTAGGATAAAGCCAATCGGTGAAGATCTTCCTTATTTTTTAATTTGGTTTTTGGTCAAAAATCGGCGATTTTCCAAAAATATTTTTTCAAAGGTCCACCATTTTGTTAATTTTAGAGCGAAGTCAATAATCCTAGTTCATACGAGAGCCAGACATGTACTCTTTCTAACACCGTTGGAATTTTCGGATTCCGATGTTCCAGTGAGGAGTTATCATGCCCGCCATCAAAAATAAGGACTTTTCTTTAATTACAAAAAACAACAACAAAACAATAACAAAAATTTTTTGTAAATTATTTTTCTTCTTTTTTTTAATCTTCAATTATATATGTGCAAAGTTACAAACCTTAACAAGCATTGGTATTGATTTACCAGCCCATTGAAAATCTTAAAAAATTCAAATCGAGAATGGGGGGGGGGTTCCCTTAATACATTTTTTTTATAAATTTAAAAACAAAAACTAACATGAAATTACATTTTCCCAAAAATTAGAGTACAATGCAAATTTTAAATTTCTGCAAAAATGGAACTAATAAAAACCTTCTTTAATTATTGGTATCTTTTTATAAATTTAAAAACAAAAAACTAATATGAAAGTTGTTTGTTCCCCCCTAGATTTTGAAAAAGAGGGAAAAATAGTCAATTCAGATGTTTTGACAAAGCAATGGAAACTTAAATATTAGGTCAAACGAATAGAGTAAAAATAGAAGAAGAGAAAGGAAAACAATAATAAGTAATTTCATCTTTCGAATAAAAAGGCAATAATTGACTAATTAATTGAGTCAATCTATACTAATAAAAGAGTTAAGTGATTGACTGACTGACTTAACGATTCATCAACGCCCAGACAAAACGGCTGAAGCTAGAATCATGAAATTTTAGAAGAAGATCACTCTTGGTCCATGGCTGGGGTTTTGGAAATACGTACTAGAACGTTACGAAAAGTACTAAATATGGTATCATTTGTATTTGGCGAACCAGTAAAGCTAGAACTCTGAAATTTGGACTGAAGGTCACTGATGAAGTGTATAATAGATGTAGCAAAGGGAATTCGAACATTAAGTATCCGAAAATTACTAAAATGTACTAAAGCATGTGAATAGATAGAGCTAAAAATTTGAAATTTGGAATTAAGGTTGAGAAGAAGGGTCGATATAAGGAGCTGGCTTTGGAAGCGTGTACTCATATATACGAAGAGTACTATATTCGATACAAATTTAATTTGGAGGTACAAATCGAGTTGTAATCCTAAAAATTGAAATTAACATTACTATCTAGTAAGTTTTGGAAATTCCTACTAATTTGAACTACATTTTGTACAATTTAAATTTTGGGTGAACCGATGCATGAAGTTTTGGAAATTTGTACTAATGTGTACAAAATGGTACCAAATGTGGATTTTGGTGAACCACCGATAAAGCTAGAACACTGAAATTTTGAAAAAAGGTTACGGTTGGAGTGTAAGATTAGGGTATGTATATAGTTTTAGAAAATTATATTATGGGTGCTAAATTTGGTACAATTTGCATTTTAGGTGAACTGATAGAACTGGGATCCTGCAATTTGTTGGAAGTTTTGGAAATTCGTGCTAATGTGTACTAAATTTGGTATAATTTGGATTAAAAGCTAACCGATAGAGCTGGAATCCTTGGGCCGTGTCCCAGGGCTTCCCTCTGGCTACGTCGTTGAAACATAACATAAATTCATATTAGGTTTTTATATGAAACTTAAGCGTTGCTAACGAGATAAAATACATTATTTTCGTGGATTTTGCATTAAATCGACTAAGTTATTACATCTTTCGCATGGACTTTTTCATCAAGCTTTTTAAATATCACTCCAAAACTAATTATTATTAATGGGTTTATCTATGATCCTTTTTGAAATTGCACCACAATTTTTAATTGGATTTAGAGCCGGTGACTTCGCGGGCCCTTCCATAATATCTATATTGCCGTCCGGAAATAACTGTTTCGCTAATTGACTTTTTTTGCGTTGGATCATTGTCCTGTTGAAATTACTATTTTTATGCATTTCATATTCAGCATAAAGAACCATAATATGATGCAACATCTACTGCAGTACAAGAAAAACGCTCAAAGCGTAATATATGATCCACTTTCTTCGATAGTTTTAGAATTCAGATATTAGGGCGGGCTAAATTTTTTTGTCGATTAAATCCAGCCCTAGGATGATTCTATGGGCAATTCTAAGCAACTTTGGTGAAGGAACCATAGGTCTATATCGATTTTCGAGTCTCCCACTTTTCAAAAATTCAATTTCCCTATAACATCATTTTGATTCAAAATTTCTTTTTTATTTATCGTTATATTATCTTTTTTATGTGTATATAGGAGGTTCTTGGGGTCGATAAATTCATTTCTGATCTCTTTTTTTCTTACTATGACCACCGATAGAGGGCGTTCCATACATATTTAAACTATTTTTCGTCTATTTTCTGAGAAAAATTACAAGTTTTTCGGTAAAATTGATAAAAAAAACCCGAATTTTGAATCAAAATGATGTTATAGGGAAAAAATAATTTCAGTATTTATTTGGGATACTTAGATGAAAGGTTTTTTGTATAGAAGCAATAAATAACTTCTGGGGAGAATATCCCAACAAAAAACTAACGGAACTGATGAAGATCAGTGGCGTGATCCGAAACTATAGACTTCCCTGCCTTACCCCTCGGCGAACAATGCCATACATTCCCCACTAATTAATAGTTTTTTTATAAAAAAAAAACAAATTAGGATTCAGCGTGACTATTTTGCAAAAACAAAAAGAAAAAAAAATAATTTTTTGAAAAGTGGGAGACTCGCATCTTTGTAAAATTTCCGAAGTGTTTAAGGGTGTATCATATAGTCGATCCCGTCCGATTTCTGAATTTTCCCTTACTGGTTTTAAATTATTTGTAATTGAATGGATTTGGCCACAAATTATCATTTTTTTGCTCCTAGAGAGTCGCTTATCACTCGATGCCTAAGTACTATTAAATAAATACTCTGATTGAGAATTATCTAAAAGATGCATATAAAATTTAATGGAGCCAGACTAACATATGTTTAAATACCGCACCCCATAGGGGGTGGGTCATCTCAATGAGTTATGGCTATTTACAAGTTATGTCGAAAAATCTCATCATTTTCATTCACTGGTTTTCTCTACGAACCGAATTACGAATAATCTTAGCTGAAATTCACTCGCCCCTTGGCTCCTCATAATAACGCCTGCATCAACAAAGAGCCAAACAATCAATCATTTTTAATATATGTAAATGCATTTCTATACACATTCAATCAATTAATTTTTACAATAATTTTTGGTTTTTGTTTTCGAATTGCATAACTTTAAAAATATATACAAAAACAAATTAAAGACAAAGATAAAACTATAAAGTCGAGACGAACAAAAAAAAAAATAGTGATATGGGAATGTGGCATGATTTCTGTAGCCCCTAACCTTGCCAAAAGAAAAACAAAAGCGATAACGGTTTTTGGCTGTTATTACAATTGATTTTCAATACCATTTTTTGAGTGTCACTAAACTTTCGATGGCTGTTAAAAAGGTTTGTTAGAGAGTTGAGGGTCAGGGTACACAATTAAAAGAAAACTTTATGTAGGTATCTGTGTGTGTGTATTGGCCCATTATCAGCAGTTTACCGCCAGCTGTTTATTGTTATTGCTGGTAATATTATAATTTGATTTTGTCTGTGTATTTGTTTATTTTTGTATATTTTTTGTGATCGAATTTTGCCGCTGCTGATAAGCCTCCCCTAAGCTCACCGATTTATGAATTAATTACACTCGATGAGGGAAATATGAGGGGTATTATTAGATGTTGTAAAATGTACTCAATATTTTTCCCATATTGTTGGAGGGTTTTTATTATGCATTACTCTATTTTATGTTAGTTTGTTACAATATTTTATTGATAAAATGCAGTTTTATGAATTCCAACAATGATATCGAATAATTGATAATCTCGTATAGAAATAATAAAGAAAATTGATTTGCAAAATTTAATATCCTGCTATGAAAGGACCAGAATCGAACGGGGTGAATCATATGATACCCTTAAACCCATTGGGTATAGGTAAGGGATTCTTATCATTCATATTGAAAACCATAATCAATTCAAATAAAATGTAAACCTTATACCTAAGATCAATCTCTAAGCTCCATTCGGTCGCAAATGAAAATTTACGAACATATATTCCAAGTCCAATCCTGAAACGAAGATGTCTTAACAAATTGGAATTTAACCGAAAATAGGTAGACTGCACAGGCTTGTTAAGAACAAATCCTTCCCAATTAGTAGTAAGGAATCCACATTTAAAAATAATGAACCGGAAGCTCGGCTATTCGTTACAGGAAAATTCCTCACAAAAAAAATCTCCATCGTTGTGAACATATTTTTTCTTTGAACGATGTCCCAATCTTCTTCTCCTTCTTCTTGGTTTATATAAATTTCCACTGAAAAGATGTCGTACTTTGTATTACCATTAACTATTCCGCACATAAATTATGTTTCTATGTGGGATCCCTCTAAAGATTAAGCTTATCAATTCGTCTATCGAAACTAAAGGTATGACCTTCAAATTTATGTTTTTTGTTACTCTTAGAGCAAAAGTAGGTGTATATAGGTAGACTGGCGTGATTCATTGTTTAGAACATACCACGAAATACACAAACAACACTAGACATAATAAATAAATAAAAAAATCATATCGCTATAAATGACGAGAATAAACATGGTTCTTTTAAGGTCAGCTAGAATTATGTACACCCTGCTGAGGCATGACAAATTGTTTGTGTCTACAAGGTTTTAAAAACTTTCATATAGTTCATAATTTTGATAAAAGTTCCAAAAATGTTCAATGACTACCATATTCTAAATATGGACAAAAATTAAGCATGCAACCGACAATTTTGTTACATACTTCCTCTTAAAATATTCTGGAGTTCAATAATTCTGATTTAACTGGTAAATCCACACTGTATAAAGGGTATAAACCCTGTATTAATGGATATTTACCATTAGAAAATGATTTTTAATAAATAATCCTGCATCCTAAACCGTCCAACTTGTTATACCCATCAAACCCTTTAGAGGGTAATGGAATTTCGCGATATTTGCACTCTACTGACCGATTATAGGTCAACAGCTTCTCCGAATCATGTTTTCCTGGAGTAAAAAATACTCTATAAGATTCAAATGTCGTTATTCTTGAGAAAAAAAGTTTTGGTTAGACAGTCATTCGAATTAGTTGGTGAGATCACCATCCCAATGAAAAATTTTGCGATATTCGTCTTATATTTGTGGTTTTTTTAGGGCGACTAGAAAACCAGACAAGAATAAAGTTTTCGATCAATTTCATCCCCATTATTGGCGTTGTCATTGACCATAACCGAAACATCATGCAAAATTGTCTACCCTTCAGCGTTACACTTCCGTCCTATAGGCACCCGTAAGTATTTAAGTAAAACTCCAACATCAGACCAGATAGAACAATAAAATAGGTATCAATTTAAAGATCAACCATTCCTCTTGTTTATACTTTCCGGGTCTATGTTCTTCAGGAATAAATACACGCGCCATAAAATACAAATTTTGTCATTATTCACACATCACGGATTAAACATGAAATATTTGTCGACATATTTAGACCCAATAAGAAACTCGAATAAGGATATCGAAATCCTAAAATTCACCAAAGAAGAATTCAACAGATCCGTTATTAACTAAGGCAACTTGTACCTGTGATATGCAATGTAGGAATTGCTATCAACGAACTTGCTTGGTGCTATTGTTAAATAACCGCTTTGCTACATATATAAAAGAATTTGCAAGATCAGCATCGAGGTATCTGATCTGTCTCTCTCTAATTGTGTGACAACAGCGAAGCAGTTCTACGGCAAGAGAATTCAGGCCAGATAGCTTCTGCAACATGGTTCTCTTGACCATCTGTTGCCGACTAACTCGCCGTAGATCAAGCGGATTTTGCAAATGAAATAGCCAATGGGCGGTTGCACAGATCTCTCAATCGGAAGGTTGGACGACTGTGAACCCCCTCGAGCAAGCTCGTCGGCTATGTTATTCCCTTCTATGTTGATATGTCCTGGAATGCAACATAAATTAACTATCCGTCGTATATCATGCAGAGCATCCTTGCAATCAAGAACTGCTTTTGAGTTTATAGTGCACGACTTTAAAGCCTTGAGGGCTGCCTGACGATCGACATATATAGTCACTGGTCCCGTATTATCGGCAGTAAGTGTTTTGACTATCTCGGCCGGTTTTGTGATTGCAAGGATTTCTGCTTGAAAAACGCTACAATGATCGTTAAGCTTATATGAGTTGTAGATTTCTAATTCCTTACAGTAAACGCCTGCGCCAGTGACTTCCTCCATCTTTGACCCGTCTGTGAAAAATGACAGACCTTGTAGAGGTAAGGAGCCACTAGTCCAGCATTCCCTACTAGGAAACTCCAAGCCATCAAAGATATTCTCGATGCAGATGGAAGTCTAGATAAAGAAAATGGAGTCACTACAACGATGGACCTCTAAACTCCATTAAATTATACAGAAATAAATGTCCTGCTTTGTTTTGGCTTAACTGAATTCGGATTAACAGAGCTATGACCATTGTTTGACGAGATTTCAAATTCAAGCCAAGAAAGATTTTTCCGATGCAGATGGAAGTCTAGATCATGAACATGGATTCACTGTTATGATGGATCTATGAAATCAATGAAATAATTAAAAAATAACTGAAATTATTCTGTTTTTGCTTAACTGTAATCAGGATGCTACAGCAACTTATAATCGAGTTTGAGCTTGAATTGATGAAATACCTTAAAAGTATGTAGTTGGACGTCTAGGTCAATGGATTAATTTGGAAAATTAATCTTTAAAATCAATGAAATAATTCAGAAATCACTGTCCTGTTTTCGCTTAACTGAAATCAAACGAAGCTTGAACTAGAATTGATGAAATACCTCAAAATATTAGTCAGATATGTGAACTTGGTAATCATTGTAGGTCGCATTTATTTTTTAGTATTTATCGGCAAAAGGCAATTTCTTATTCTCGTTCACACGGCAGTGGGATCCAAAAAAAAAAAAAGATCCACCGTGTAAAAAGAATAGGACTTCCACTACAATAAAAACAACAATGCAACGCAATGTCTGACCAACTACCACCCAGTTGAGACAGATTCACATACGCCATGACTCAGCTGCTATCAAGATGATATCCAAGTCGTCAATACATGGGACATAAACCATCTGCTCGGTAACGAACCCCATCAAAAGTATACTACAACAAGCGGTGCTATGTTGATTTAGGTTAAGCTCTTTTGAACAGCAAGATAAGTACTCTATTCCCACAATGTGGCATCTTCCTTGTCGGATAAGCTGTTTTAAATTAAAATTAAGTTTCTGCGCATAGTTTTTTGTTATGAATATTGCAAGAGATAATCAATTTTTAAAATCATTATTGGAAAATCATAGAGATAATTTAAACATTGGTCATTTTAATTGCCAAAGTTTTAAAATCAATCAAAATTCATTTAAAGTTAATGAGATCAGGGATATTTTGGAAGGAAATTATTTAGATTGCGTTGGAGTTAGTGAAACATGGCTAAAACCTTACATTTCTTACAATGTTGTGGATATTCCTGGCTACGTTTGCCACAGAAGTGATAGGCCTGATGGCAGAGGTGGTGGCGTTGCCATTTATATTTCACAGAATATTAAACACAAAATTGTTTTTAAAAGCACAATGTTTGGAGTTATTGAGTGTATTTTTGCTGAATTGATTTTTGGAAGAAAAAAAGTGTTGGTTGGGACACTGTATCTTCCGCATGGAGATTTTATAGATATTGAGGAATATTTATCAGATTTACTAATAAGATATGATGATGTTGTATTAATGGGGGATTTTAATAACAATTTGTTTAACTTACAAAAATCGATTCAAGTGAGAAATATTTGCAGAAACTTAAATTTATCAGTAGTCCACAATTCAATCCCTACCCATTATGATATTGCGCATAAGTCTACATCGCTTATTGATTTTTTTCTATTATCCTCTATAGATAAACTTCGATTTTCTAACCAATTTCAGTGTCCAGGCATTTCCCACCATTCCTTTATATTTGTCTCATTACGCATATCCAAAGGTACATCCTCATTATTTTATGAGTATGTGGACTATAATGCATTAACTTCTGATGAAGTGGGACAAGCCCTAGCGGCTTGTAATTTTTCGAATATGTATTCAACGAACAATGTCGATATGCAGTTGGATATATTCTATACGAATTTGTTTTCTGTGCAATCTGTTTTTCCAATTCACAGACGTAAAATTAATTTTGAGCGGAAAGATACTTGGTTCAATGATCCAGAAATTAAGTATAGATTGTCTCTTAGGAACCTTGCCTGGAACAATTATAAGCTCTATCCTACGCCTTTTAATTGGAGAATTTATTGTAGGTCTAGAAATAAAGCTAAGCGGGTCATAAGATTAATAAAAGCACAAGTACATTCACAACTTTTTGAAGGGAAAACATCTGCGGAAATGTGGGGATTATTAAAACAACATGGCTTAGGTAAAGAAAAGGATGTAATTGATGTTGATGTAAATGAACTAAATGAGTCTTTTCAATCATTCCAGAATATCGATGGTGGATGTCTTCAAGCTTACTCTGATCTCGTAGGCACATTTTCGTTTCGGTCTGTAGGTATAAATGATATAAGGAATGCCTTTTCTCTTATTAAATCCAAAGCAGTGGGATCAGATGGTCTTGCTTTAAAATTTTTAAAGATTGTTTGGCCTTTTGTTGAATTTCACATCAAACATCTCGTGAACACAATCTTAATGACATCCATGTATCCATCATTATGGAAAATAGGCAGGATTGTACCAATTCGTAAGCATGATGCTACCGACTCTTACAGACCCATTTCTATGATGCCGATTCTCTCCAAAATGCTTGAATACCTTATGAAATCACAAATTCTTGAACACCTCAATTCGTCGCTTCTACTTCATGATTCTCAACTAGGTTTCAGGCGTAATCGAAGTACAACTTCCCTACTTATTGGTCTGACGGATCATATTCGTAGTATTGTTAGCCACCGTGGATGCTGTGTTCTGTTGTCGCTAGATATGTAGAAAGCATTTGACAGAATTGAACACTCGGCCATAGTTAATAAGTTGCATTCAACTTTTCAATTTTCTAAATCGGCCTGTCATCTAATGAACTCATACCTTACAAATAGATATCAATATGTTGCCTGCAATGGAAATTTTTCTGATCTTTTGCCAGTTTTTAGTGGTGTACCTCAAGGGTCGGTACTTGGACCGCTTATTTTTATAATGTTTATAAATGACCTCTTTCCTTTAATTTCCAGCTCAAATTGTTTACCATTTGTATACGCTGATGACATACAGCTCCTACTCAAATCTGATTTGGGTTATTCTGATGTTTTGCAATGTGTCATTGACTCATCTATGTGCATTCTATCCCGTTGGCTACAAGACAATAAATTGACCATTAATACAACAAAAACTAAGGCAATGAAATTTGGATTAAAAAATGGTGAAGATTTATTAATCAAATTTGATTGCATTGATATTGAATTTGTTGACAGTATAAAATGTCTGGGTTTAACTATTGACAGGCATCTTAACTTTGAAGATCATATTAACTCTTTAATATCAAAGATTAATTTTGTTCTGAGAAAACTATATAATGTGGAATTGAATTTGCCTCTTAGTATTAGATTAAAGATTGCACATGCGCTTATAATGCCAATTTTAATTTATTGTGTGGAAATATATTCAGGAACCATCGGGACATTTATGAAGAAAATACGCCTTGTTTTTAATAGAGTGATAAGATACATATATGGTTTGAATATCAGACAACATGTTTCAAATTATGTAATACAATTTTTGGGTTGCAATTTTCGTCAATTTATAAATCTACGAATTATAATTCATTTTTATAAGATTATTAAAATACAGTGTCCACAATTTCTTGTGAATTTTTTTAATTTCTCTAGGTCCACAAGAAATCCCCAACTTATTTTTCCACAATTAACTCCAATTTTGGAACGTTCATATTGCACTAGGGTTGCTAGGGTATATAATTCATTACCACTTTTTTTGCGAACGTTCAATTTATCCCAATACTCATATCGCAATAAACTCTTACAATATCTTCAATCGCTTGAATAAAAGGCTACAATTAAGCCTTTTTTGCTTTTCCCTGGTTTTAGCCATATATTAAATATATTAATTAAATTCAATATTGTATTGATTAATAATAAAAAATAATAATAATAATTTCCTTCTAAATCTATCCTTTATTTTTTGGCCATTTTGAGTTATTTTCATACAATTTAATTTGTTTATTTTGAGTAGTTGAATACTGAAGATAAATTTCTGTAATTACTTAATATTTTACTTTAATGTTTTTGTAAATCAATTCAGAGTAGTTCTTATTCAAATGATTTTTTTCTATTACTTTTAATGAATATTTATGGAGCTTGAACAAATGTAACATGAAAAGAAATACTAGTGTTTAAAATTTATATTTTTAATTTGGTCTAAGTTTATTTTGTAGTATACTGGCCATATAAGGCTTTTTGGCTTGGCTTTGAAATGAATAAATAAATAATAATAATAATAATAATATGTGATTTCGAAGAATTGACGTGTCCCAATGCTGTTATATACGATACTGTTAGAAATTATTATCGTCTATCGTACTGTTGTATTGTGCAGTTCCAAAGTCTTAACTTTTTGTTAATTTTACATATTTTGATGCCGAATATGTTGAGTAGTAGTGCTGCATAGTATAAGAGTTTTAGTTTGCAGAATCATCGATTCTCGTATACATTTTCTTTTACTCTTAAAGATAAATACTGAAAGTATCTACAATAACATCTAATGTAAATGTAATTGTGTTTTTCTGTCTCATGACGCTGCAGGACATGAAATCAACAGGTGTTACGGAATATGCAGACTTGTAATTTCATTTTTTGTTTTCAGGGTATTTATAGTTCAGGTTAAAAAAAATTAATCATAATTTCGAAATTTTAAATATTCATTGTTATACTCTCAGTCTTAGGGCTAATGAGGGTATATACACTTTGTTACCGTGAAAATGTGCCTCATCGAAATCTAACCATGTTTCTTTGGACCAAATCCTTTTTAGAAAATTTGAAGTCGATTAAAAATGTCCGTCCGTCCGTTGTCCGTTTATCTGAACGAAAACTGTCGAAGCGAGTATCCGATTCCATTTAAAAATTTACATATCGTGGTATTTTTAACAAACTTAGTTCAAGTTCGAAGATGGAGAATATTGGTCCACTTCTTTTGGTACCTCCCACACAAAATGGTCACAATTGTGAGAATTTATTAAATAATTTTATAATTTCATGTGAACAGACTATTCAATTTGAAACAAAATTTGTATAAACTATTATCTTAATCAAGCCTAGATCAAATAGGAAGATGGGACCTATTCTGAACAGTATTCATATAATATATGAATTATTTTTTTTTTGTGTTCTGGTGCCTCCCCCACAATGGTTCAACATTTTCATTATTTATAAATGCAATAACATGCGAACGGACTATACTTTGCATACAACATATTATCTCTACCAAGCCTAGATAATGTTTGAAGATGGAACCCCCACAAAGGGTCAACATTTTCAATATTTATAAATCTAATATCAGGCCAATGGAATGCCCGATTTGAACCCAACTTTGCACAACCTATTATCTTTACGGAGCCTAGATCAAGTCAGAAGTTCAAGCAGCTAACAATATGTATACGATTTTGGGACAAGTTATCTGAACAGGTCAAATAATGCTTTCCTTGCTACGTGGAAATAGAAGGAAGTAGAAGCTAAACAACAAATAGGGTATAAATAGTGACGAGGAGTTCCACAAAATATACATGGACAAAAATTATTGCCGAAAATTTTTGTGTAGACGTTTTAGTGCCAAGAAGGGTTTCAGGAAGTACACACTGAAGTGAATCTGTGTTAAGATTTTTAACAATATATTTATATTTGGAAATAGATTTTCGTCACACATACACAATCGCATCAAGTGTATTAGATGGTAGGGGTACTTTTGCTTTCCACATAGTGATCCAAAGTTCCACATCAGTTTCTACTTCCTGCTTACAACTTCGAACTTTTTTTTTATCATAAAATTATATGCTTTTTTAAAATCATTATATGAACACTTTATAATTCTTAATGTCACTACATTTAATACTGTTTTAACTAATATGAGACAAATAATGTAGTTCTATTAAAAGATTCGGATTTCGAACCCATTACATTTGACCTGTACTTTTGCGTACCAATCCTTCATGGCACTGAAAAACCTCTATTTCGCAATATTTTTTGTTTCTATGTATATTTTGTGGAACACCTCGTCACTATTTTCTCGTATAGCATTTAACTTACTTTGACAATGTCCAGGTTAAAGATCTGAAGAAACTGGGACAGGTGTATTCAAGTAAGCGACAACACATCTCACTCTATAGATTCGTTAAATATTTGTTCGCATTCATGCTGTCGTGTTTCACAATATGGAAGTAATCGTTTGAAAGATTTATGTGCATACATTACATGGATTAAATTGTATTACTAACAGTAAACAGGATCTGGACAAATTTTGATGCGTCATTTACATAAAATCGGACGAAACATATATTAGAGCTACATTTAAATTTGCACCGAATTCGACAAAACTATACCTGAATTAAACTGATTTTAACTAATTTCAATAGAGTTTCTTCTTGGGCCAAATGCGTGAGCTGTTCTAAATTTCATCCAACTCAGACCATAAATACTACCTGCACTTTCTTTACAACTATACATCGATAAACAGATTGGCGAACATACATAAATCTACTCAGATTTAAAACATATCCTCAAAAGTAAATATAGGCCGATGTCGTTAAATTTTTATGTGACAAACATATGCACAAAAGTCGAAAAAATACCAGTTAAAAATTTCTTGAAAAATCACAAATCAACTTGGGTCATCAAACATCTGCTATTTAGCGACATCTATATTCCATATTGTGCAGATTTAAAGGACATTAGATTATATTTTCATCAAACAATGGAAAATGTTATCTACATTATCTAAATGTAATGTTGCTGTCCCCAAAAATGGCTAAGAGAATTCTTCCGCAAGAGTTTAAATGCAGTGTTGAACAGAACTAAATTAAGAGTATGTGCGTGAGAGCGTTACTGAGAGATAATCAACAAAAATGACTGACGCAAAGAGAGACAAAGAGAAAACGTGTTTTGGCAATCACCGCTATCGTACTATTTTGTGCATTAGTGTTTAAATGTCACAATTTTCAGAAAATATTATGAGAGAATAATATCTCACTGTCCTGTAAAACTTTCTCAATTAGTCAAAATCTCTTATAATTCTACTACACTCATACAATAGGGATGTAATTTGCAGATGTTGTCTGTATTTTTTGTTTATTTGAGAAACAATAATAGAGAATTATTTCTCTCTTATACAAGTTACAAGTAGGGTGTTGCTTCATTTTCTCTCATACGGACAATAATAAAATATGATTTTGTGTTGTGCTTCCTTTTTGTCCTGATGCTTGCATGCAACAGCATATTCCGGTAGAACAATAACAACGACGGAAGTCGATTTTAATTAAAGTGTCGGTAAATTGTGTAGGAATTATTGGTGGGAAATTCTATTGCATCTTTAAAGCATTTTTTATTTGTGTATATTTATCAGATCTTTTTAAAGACTGTTGTACAGGGAAAAACTGTTGATGTTCTGTTGGCACAGAACATTAAATATTCAAAACACAACATGTTAAACGTGACATCTTGTGTTTTTGATTCATCATGCGTCTGTCATGTATTTTGATGACGAATCTTTACGGGGTCCCAACAATTAGTAATATATAAAAGAAATTTTAATGGTTCCCAACCAGAATGGCTCCACAGCAAATTTGTCTTTTTTAATTTGGTATCATGAATCAAGATATGGCGAAGTGTATTTAAATTTTTTAATGTTAATAGAATTTCAAAAAATATATAAAAAATCTAGGAATGATGGAATTTGAATTTCTTCAAAGAAAAGAAATATTTATTAAAAGACACGCCTTATCTAGTCCTTCAAAAATAATCTTTATTAAATCCACGCCTTGAAAAAATATTGTGTCATAAATCCACGCCTTTTCTAGTCCTTGAAAACATATTCTCCACATATAATCCACGCCTTTTCTAGTCCTTGAAAACATATTCTCCACATATAATCCACGCCTTTTCTAGTCCTTGAAAACATATTCTCCACATATAATCCACGCCTTTTCTAGTCCTTGAAAACATATTCTCCACATATAACCCACGCCTTTTTTGGCCCTTGCAAAAATATTCTTTAATAAATCCACGCCTCAGTTGGCCCTTGCAAAAATATTCTTTAATAAATCCACGCCTCAGTTGGCCCTTGCAAAAATATTCTTTAATAAATCCACGCCTCAGTTGGCCCTTGCAAAAATATTCTTTAATAAATCCACGCCTCAGTTACTTCGAATCCTTGCAAAAATATTCTTTAATAAATCCACGCCTCAGTTGGCCCTTGAAAAATATTCTTTAATAAATCCACGCCTCAGTTGGCCCTTGAAAAATATTCTTTAATAAATCCACGACTATTCTAGTCCTTGAAAAAATATTCTTTAATAAATCCACGCCTATTCCAATCCTTCCAAAAATATTCTTTAATAAATCCACGCCTTATCTAGTCCTTGAAAAAATATTCTTTAATAAATCCACGACTATTCTAGTCCTTGAAAAAATATTCTTTAATAAATCCACGCCTATTCCAATCCTTGCAAAAATATTCTTTAATAAATCCACGCCTATTCTAGTCCTTGAAAAAATATTCTTTAATAAATCCACGCCTATTCTAGTCCTTGAAAAAATATTCTTTAATAAATTCACGCCCATTGATGATGGTCCTTGAAAAAATATTGTTTAATAAATCCACGCCTATTGTTGTAGTCCTTGAAAAAATATTATTTGATAAATCTGCGCCTTTTATAATCGTTTAAAAATGTTCTTGAAAATATAGAATTTTTTTTTAAAAACTCATAGTCATAACATTGTAAAAATATTTAATAGTTGAAGTGTGGACAAAAACCCTGTTGCACACACCACCAGCAAATATCCCTATGTGGGCCTTTTTTGCCAATGAACAAGCACATAAATAATATTTAAGGTTAGTTTTTTGTTTGACCACATTTTTTCTTTGCAGAGCCATTGAATACAAGAGGCTACCTTTTTTATAACACCATTTATGACAATAGCTTTATGGTTATTGCAGGAAAAAAAATCTTGACCACAAATATTGCCATTTACCATTGTAGGAGAATCTCTTGAATAGTGGTGGCAGTAAGGGGAGAGGGGTATTTCAGTAAATATTGCTTACGCAAATGTATATCCTTTCATTGTGTACAAAATGTATTTTTTTTTTTTTTTTGAATATTAAAACCAATAACACTAACCATAAAAAGGAAACACTCCTTTTTTGGGAAGGCAATAAAGGACAATAAAGCTGTTATGCCAAATCTGAAGTAGGATTTTGGGAAATCATCATAACTATTTATTGGCTTGGAGTTCCGGGACAGAAACCAAAAAAATAGATTAGCATTTAGCTAATAGTCAATAATACCCAAAGGGACGTTTGTAAGGATTTTTCTCAATTTCACGAAACATGATTGCGAATATTTGACGTCTATTAAAAATGCATGTATGGTTCTTGGAGCTTGTGGATTTTTTTCAAATATTTGTTTAAGAATTTTTTTATGGTTTGTTTTAAGGAATATTTATTCAATAGGCGTGGATTTTTTTCAAGAACCATCAATAGGCGTGGATTTTTTTAAGGACCATCAATAGGCGTGGATTTTTTTTTAAGGATCTCTTTGGGAAATAATTTTTTAAGAAAATATTTTTTCAAGGGTCTCTTTGGGCAAGGATTTTTTAAGGAATAATTTTTCAAGAGCAATATTCCAATTTTTTCATTTAAGTTTGTATTAAAGCTTCCACATTTCCCTTAATTCCTGTTTGGTGACATATCACACCATAATGTCATTCACCCACACCCCGCCAAAATGTCCACCGAATGACCACAATAAAAGAAAATAGCAAATAAACAAGATTATTCCATTTCCACCAAGTTGATCCCCAAGCGACTATATGAAGACATAATGAAATATATGGACAGGGCAACCGAATATGTGCTATCTCTGGAGTCATTTGGTGTGTGATTTAAAATAAAATACATATGTGCATATTCAGTCATCTAGAGTTGTAAAATTAATGACACTGTAAAATAGTGTTAGCATTTTATTATAAAATCTTAAAAAATGTTTTATTTGACAAGAATCTCCTCTTTTATATTTCACTCCTTGCTGCTGGTACTTTTATTTCCAACACCAGCTATTTAGTCATAAATCACGTCACGTTCATTACAAAATTACATTTTTGGGGGGTTTCAATGCAAAACAACAACATTACAACAACTCAAACAGCTGTTAAGTTATTGATACTTTATGGTCGCAATAACAATAGCCTGACACTAACGATGCTGGTGCTGACAATATTGCCATTGGCCAATATTGCCGTTTAATTTTCACTTCACTTTCTAAAAAGTTTCAAATTGGCCAAGTCGTTAAGCTAAATTTAATGGTGCTTAGAGCAAATTTGGCGATTTTATTGCGTTCCGTATGAAAATGTTGTCATAATTGAAACAATGATTATTTTCGCAATAAGGACGGTTATCAATTACGTAAAGGGTAATTATCTGGTGTCTTCAAAATATGGCTAATAAAATGGGAAAATATTTCTAAAATGTTTTTTAAATACTTCCTCCAGGACCATCAGATTTATAAGAATATTTTTTCAAGGACTAGAAAAGGCGTGGATTTATTAAAGAATATTTTTTCAAGGACTAGAAAAGGCGTG
>NW_026880010.1:0-28617 GCF_032173495.1 Musca vetustissima
TATGCTCGAATTAACACTACAAAAAAGTGTGAAATGTCCATGGTGTAGTAGTTGTATAGTAGTTATTAAATAATTCGCTGCTTTCTGTAATAGTGGTAATTTTGTTTTTCTTGAAACTCATTTTTTTCGCAAAGTAACAACAATTCAAAAATTATAATGCCAATACTTTTTATCAAGTTTATATAATCGACCACTTCCATCTGATACCAGTATCCCAGTCTCTGACTTTTTCCAGATGATAAAACGATTTATAATTAAAATGCACACTACTCACTTCAATGCTTTTGCTTTTTTTTTGAAATTCAAATAAAATTTGTTTGATTTTGTTCAAAATAAATATGTTTTCACAAACTGACAAAAATGGAAAATTATAATGTCAACCAATTATTTTCAATTTTACAAATTTTTTTCTATATACATACATATGTACATATGTATTTCAAAACATATCCTCATCGTTCGAAAATGTACCCTCATCGGATGATGAGTTATTTAACCATATTTTCAAGCCGCTACCTTAAGATATACTGATAGAAAATGTTCTAATACATATGTACATTCTTTCAGAAGTATGAATACTTTTGATGCTATTACTCCTCAGTTTTATCTAACCTATGTTACTTCCATGGGATCGCTTGACTTACTATGAATATTTTAGTAAAATCTGTTTAGTGTTTTTTGAGTCCACAAACAATATGTTTTATATTTTATACCTATAGATTTAACTGCAATGAGATGTGCATTTTCCCTTGTCCCCGGTCATGCTGTGTGGATGATGCGTATTTACACTCATGTTACTTAGCAATAGTTTGAAGTCGGTATCTGTAACCGTACTTAAGATATACACAAATTACATGTTCATAATTTTTGAATTATGATTACGTTAGATGCTATAACAACGCATTCTCGGAAATCTTAGAAGTTTATATAGCAAATGTTATTCCCAGGGCATTCTATGACGTTCTGTGAAAATCTCAGTAAAATCTTTTCAGCATTTTTAGAGTCTACAAACAAAATATTGTAAATTTTCAATATGCTGATTTTTAAAATGCAGTAAAAAGTGAATTTTCCGTTGATCGTACCATGCTCATTTTTGTATGGATGGTGTGTATTCACACCTTCGTTATTCAGGCAAATTTTGAAAACGGTATATGTAACCGTTCTCAAGATAAACGCATGTTACATGTTCAGAAATTTTGAGGTATGTTTACTATTGATGCTATAACTCCGCATCCACGCGGAATTTTAAAAGTTTATATAGCCTATGTTACTTTCAGGGCACGCCCCAACTTACAGTGTAAATCTCATTAAGATCTGTTCAGCGGTTTTGGCGTCTATCGGTAACATACAAACAAACAAACATTTTTTTTTCTGTTTTGTATATATAGATATAGAAGATAGATGGGTAGGGCCTCTCTTATTTTGAATAAGTTCAAAAATTTTATTCATCACACTGTTGATCAAAATTATTCGCAAGTCTTCATCGATTGACCGCCATTCATCGATAATCACTTCTTGGATGTAAAATACAGTTTGGTATTGGAGGTTTTCTGCATAGACACGATGAGTCAAGATTCCACACATGTTCTCGATCGGATTCTGGTCGGAAATTTTAATATTTTTCGATTTTAACCATACTTGAGTATGGCGACTTTTATGAACTGGCGCGTTGCCCTGCTGAAAACGAGTCCTTGATTGTTGCTGCTTTCCCAAAATTGCAATAATTTGTCTTCCAAGACTTGAACGTACTCCATAGAATTCATCCAGCAACATGGAAATGTCAAATAAAGCATTCCGTGGCTATAAAATGCTCCCAAGGTGGCGGTTACCGATATATAGTTATTTCTTAATACGATATTTCGGTGGCGGTTCCTTAATGGCCTTGGGAGCATTTTATAGCCACGGAATGCTTTATTTGACATTTCCATGTTGCTGGATGAATTCAATGGAGTACGTTCAAGTCTTGGAAGACAAATTATTGCAATTTTGGGAAAGCAGCAACAATCAAGGGCTCGTTTTCAGCAGGACAACGCGCCAGTTCATAAAAGTCGCCATACTCAAGTATGGTTAAAATCGAAAAATATTAAAATTTCCGACCAGAATCCGATCGAGAACATGTGTGGAATCTTGACTCATCCTGTCTATGCAGAAAACCTCCAATACCAAACTGTATTTTACCTCCAAGAAGTGATTATCGATGAATGGCGGTCAATCGATGAAGACTTGCGAATAATTTTGATCAACAGTGTGATGGATAACATTTTTGAACTTATTCAAAATAAGGGAGGCCCTACCCATTATTTATAAAAGTTATTTTATTTTATTTAAGTTTTAAAAAATAAATTTTTCTAATTTTGTAAAAGTGCGTCTATAGTTATGCAACACCAGCAATTTTGAAAGTGCAGAATTCGGCGAAACCATAAAGAATAAATTAATTATTTTTGTTGAATAATATGTGTTTTTGATCGTTTTATTGTGAACAATAACTTAATGGGTCCATTTTATTTCTCAACTAACATACCAATTGAATTAAGGGTGCGTCTATAGTTATGATACGCAGTGTAGAAGCAATTAATTGTCCACTCCTTACAAACTGCAGGAAAAGCAACAATTGGGTACCAAAGACCACCATCAATAAACTCATGGTACGACCAGGAGTGTCTTAAGGGCAACCTCGAAAACTGAAGCAACACGCAATGCGAGAGAGAATTATCGGGAGAAAAGTGTGGAAGAGAAACCATTTTCAAAAAAAAAAAAAAAAAAAAAAGACAACACACAAAAAAAGTGAAAAAAAAAACGGTAAGTTCGGCCGGTCCGAACATTGGATACCCTCCACCATAGGTATACTGAAAGGTACTTGAAATGAAAATATAGGGAACATGCAAAATTCAACGATTTTTAATAGATATTTTTTCATAAAATCTGAAAACCACAAAACGTGGACCTATCTTAATTACGCATGGTAGAGCGAAAAATGTGTATAAAATCCTAAAACTACTGCAAATTAGAGTGCATATTTATATGAGGCTATGACTGAAGGGGGACCAATATTGATTACATAGCTAGGAATTAGGGAATTTTTGGGGTTATCATTATATGAGCGACTGTGCTTATTTAATAACCAAAATAGCTCAATTTCGAACCCAATATTTTAGTTTTGTATCTCAATACTTTCCTTCAGGAGGTATCATTATATGGGGAGATGCCTAAATGCTGGCCGATATATTCCATCATCGTCAAGTTCGAGTTTTTTTTTATCACGATATCCTTAAAAGGCGGAATGATTACATCAGATAGCTAAATCGTCTTAGAATTCCATACTTTGTAGGGTAACGAATATCACCCATACTATGGTAGAATACGCCTAGATATATTAGGACAAAACTAACGCATAGAAAAATCAGATAACTATTTTAATACAAACCAGTAAGGAAAGTAGTAAAGTCGGACGGGGCCGACTATATGATACCCTTCACCACTATGGGTATATTAAACAGGACTATTAGCATGAAATTGGATGAAATAAAATATGTGATATTTATCTAAATGTGAATCTACCTAGATCTATCCATAAAGTATGTAAATCGACTTCAAACAAATATAAACAGGTCATCCGTTGGGCTATGTCTGTACTTCTAGAATACGCAACTAAATAATTTTATGCTCAATTTGTACGATGTGCAAACTTTGATGTCAATCTGACTAACCTGAGGAGTTTGATGCCCAATTTACTTGAAATATGGCGAAAATATATATGGAAGGTCTATCCAAATATTAAGCGATTTCAAACAAACTTGTCACAGGTTAGGTTATGCTAATTTCAGAACGTTTCGTTCCTATTGGTTCCTTGGTGCGTCAATTACTTAAAATCAATCTATAATAAAAGGGAGCTATATCTATCTAAATCTGGACCGATTTTCACGAAACTTGGAAGACATCATTCTAGACCTAAATGATTAGGCTGTACCAAATTTCGTGCAAAAGAAGATACAAACATATGCACAAAGACATTCTAGGCTCAATTCAGTACGTTATGCCAAATTTCGTGCAAATCGAAAGGTATATAGGGACTTTGGGGCACCATTTACATGAAATCCGACGAAACTATATATAGGAGCTATATCTAAATCTGGACCGATTTTTTCGAAACTTGGCAGATATCACTCTAGGCACTCTGGCAGATATCACTCTAGCTATATCTAAGTCTGGACCGATTTTTGTGAGACTTGGCAGGCATCATTCTACACCTAAATGATTAGGCTGTATCAAATTTCGTGCAAATCGAAAGATATATGGGACCGTTTATATTAAATCGGGTAAATATATATATGGGAGCTATATCTAAATCTGAACCGATTTTTCCCAATTTCAATAGGGTTCGTCCTTGGGCCGAATAAGTGACCTATGCCAAATTTCATCCAATTCGGATCATAAATGCGACCTGTACTTTGTTCACAATTTAACATGGACAGACAAAAGTACGGACGGACATGCATAAATCGACTTAGAAAGTGATTCTATGCATATTCTCAAAAGGAACCATGGGTCTATCTCGATTATTTTTGCCTGTTACAAACATATGCACAAAGACATAATACCCTGTACCACAGTGTGGTGAAGGGTATAAAAAGGTGTTATGTGGAGACTACCCATAAAATGGGGCGAATATTAATAATTTCTGAGATGGAGATTTGTCACCATATACGACTACAAAATACATTATTACAGCGCTCAAGAACCACAAAAAAAAACGAAAATGGGGGGTACCGTTATATGGGGGCTATCAGGCGGACAGCTTCGAGGTAGTCAACAATTGTATACACCTCGGTACCGTCATAAATAAAACTTATGACATCAGTTTTGAAATTCGAAGAAGAATAGTGTTGGGCAACAGATGCAATTTAGGAACAAGGCCACCAGACCATACTTACACTCTACAAGACGCTGGTTCTACTTGTGCTTTTGTATAGATCTGAAGCAAGCAGATGAAGCAGCTCTTGGAGTGTTTGAGAGAAGATCTACGGGACGATCTGCGTCGACGATGAATACCGTCTTCGAATGAACCACGAGTTGTACCATCTGTTCTCGGACATCGACTTGTCAGACGCATCGTGCTGCAGCGGCTACGCCGACTAGGTCATGTTGTGAGAATGGATGAGGATTGCGACCTTGTTGTGGTTAGTTTAAATATACTATACAATATTCAAATGTAAATACACAAAAAAGTTAGAAGTATATAGTTTTTGTTGCAAATGTAATTACCATTGCAATAAATATGAAAACGATATATATTTATATATAAATATATATATATATATATATATATATATATATTATACGCTCCATTACAATTTACATTTAATGGCAAAAGGAACTTCCAGTAAAAACACATTTACAGTTTTTATGTTTTTACGCAAACTATTGTCCTTTTTCAATTATCGTGTATAAGATGGGTGTGTATGTTTGTGCGTTAACGTCGTTATTGTGCAGTGGCCCCAGAAAAAACAATACTCACCTTGTTGAAATATTAATAACCAAAAGTAAACAAAACAATGCATTGTAATTAAATTTAATATTTTTTGAATTGCAAACGTTTTATTTATTATTTTTTTTGTAATTTATTTATAAATACAATTTACCCTGTTTTTAATCAAATTCAAATCTTAACTACTTTAAATGGATTCAATTTCAATTTATTGCAGTATACTTTCGGAAAACTTCTATAAGTGTATTTAGTTTACTCGATTGTACACAACTATAACTGTTAAGTACTTTTTGTTTTACCGCCAAAGGCCAATGAGAATTCAAATAACATTAACAAATATTTACTCAACTTTAGTCTTGTGCCAATCGTTTTTATTGCATCGGAGAAAGCCAATAATGTCTAAATTTTCGCTACAAGTTGGCAGACAAACAAAACAATTTTCAAAGTAAATATTCAAAGAAAATATTAATTATTTCAATTTAAGACGCGACCAAGTCCGGCCATATCAGTGATTTGGTGTGACAGTGTAAAGGAAATTGCAGTATATCGTTATTTAAATAAGTTATAGTGAATAAATTTGCATAAACTAACGTTTCGTTTTTATTTTATAATACTCAAATACACACATTCAATAATATTGTTGGATTTCGACCACGTTATGTGCATTCAAAAGTACTTAAATCAGTTGTTCACGCTCTGAAAAATTAATATTCCAAATTATTGAGAATGAGGTTGGAAATCTGAGGTAGGGTATATCAAAACGTGGACAACATATATAAACAGTTTTATTCAAAAATGTGTTTTACTCTCCATTGTCCCGGAATGTCCAACTACAGCCACTACCATGGAAAATTGCAAGATCTTAAAAATAATGATAAAATAGAGCCAATTTGCTGGAAATTCCCCAAAACACCCAATAATGGGTGGTATCATTAAATGGAGGCTGCCGGAAACTTGGGTCTTAATAATAATTTTTGAATGGTAGATTTTCTACACAACAAAAATTGAAGCCAATTTAACGGTCCAATCTTTCTGAAATACCGACATTTTGGATGTAGCGTTTTATCAAGGCTCCAAAAAAGTAAAAGTTGTAGTAGAAAGATTTAATTCCAATTTAGAACCCTAAATGTCCTATTACAGCTGAATAGGTTGAAAAACGTGCCCAAAAGCTTCAAAATACCGAATATGTTCCGGGTAACGTTATACCATTAAAGACAAAGTTCAACTATTAAGGTTTTGTAATTCTCAGTGGGTTGGAAATATTCTTGAAACACATTCGTTATATTAAATATTATTCTTATTGGAAATAATCGACTTTGTTATACATTTCAGGAAATTTCTCAACAATATTAGTTCATACAACGATACCGACTTTTTGATAGTTTGTGTATTTTAGAAGCAATTTCCATTAAAATGTGTTGGAAGTTAGTTTTTTGGAAAGGTGAAAAGCAGTTTTGAAACAAATTGTTGGTATAAGATTACCTTTATTTTTTTTTATGTATTTGTACATTGGAAAAAATTCTCCTCGGCTGAAATTAACGCCTTTTCTACTTCTGCAAACTAATGTGAATCTCGGAGTCATTCATTCGCCAAACATGAATTCTACACAATATATACCAAGGTCAACAAATTAAAATATGTTTACTGATTGTATAAAATGAACCATATACCAACGATTTATTGTACTATTTTAAATACCAATATCAAAAACTATGCCATTTTCGTCCTTCCATTTCGTTCTATAGTTCATCATACTTAATGATGTGATTCGGTACAAAGGATTTTTCATTATTTATTTTCTAGTTAGAAAATTAATTGAACAATTAATTTGAAGTTCCATGAACATAACAGTGTATAACATGTATATGTGTATGTGCGTAAATCTGTATGGCTGTGTTGGTATAATTGTGCCAACGCTTTTGATCTACAATTATACATACACACTTACATTTCTTAGCAATTTTCTAATTAAATGAATAATTTAAAACATTTACTACTGTTCTTGTTGCTGATGTTGTTGTTATCGTTATCATCATCATCATTAAAATATTTGTAACACTGACTGCTGTTGCCGCTCCGGCCACTGTCCCTCATATTGTTATTGTTATGATTTCATTTATGTATGAGTTCGAACAGGCGAAGTGCACACTCTTCGAATGGTTTGTGGTTATTCCCATACCACACTTGAAGCTTAAATTTAGCCAATCGTTTATTTGGCATACGAACACTAATGGGGTGGCTCATTGGCTCGTATTCTTCTACTACTTAGTGGTTTCATTTTAATATGTCCTGGTCGGACTGAAATGGAATATTTAATTAATTTTTGTACCCGAAAGGGGTGCGTCTAACGTTGAAATTCTCTTAGTTAATATAGAATATTTTTTGAAAATATTTTTCTAAATATGAGGGTAATAAAATCACAAACACACACAAAAGTACACATATTTGAATAATTACCTACACACGTGTTAAAATTTGTCTTTGTTCTAATTCACAAGAGGCCATTAACGTTTAAAATAACGGATGGGAAAAATACACCCTAGCTTACAAGTCCAATATAGGTCCACGTTTTGACGAAACTACCAGTAGGAATCGGTTTTTTAGGTTTGCTTTAATAAGCCAACAAATTTAATCTATTTAGTAAGGAGAGTACAACAGACTTTTGGTAAACAAGCCATTATTCTATTATTGATTTTCAATACATTAAAATCTCAAAACTCAACATAAAATGTTTTGATTTTAAATTTGTATCTAAATAACAACAAAACTTGACGAAAGAATAAATCTACATGAAATCGGACGAAAATATGTAAGCGTGCTATATGGAAATCTTGACTGAGTCTTACCAATTTAAAAGATTTAGTTGTCGTTCTTACCAAATTTTATCGCAATGTGAATAATGAATACAAGCCGAACATTGATTACAAAAATATATGCACATACACTAATTGTTATAACGAAATTCATAATTCTCTGTTCCACAGTGTGATATGGTTAATGGTTTCAGCCACATATTCCAACAGCATTGACTAATTTCTCATTTCGAAATTTCTTCATAAGAATTCATGTTTGTCTTTACTCCCATATAAGAATATTTGGATACTTTAATAGTGATAAGATAATTGTACAGTTTGTAATGTTCAATGCAATTTATGTAGGCACAATTTGAATGATGTAAAGTTCAATTTCAATCTTGCTTTTTTTTGCTTAAGGTTCAAAAGAATTCCTCGAAAAGCTTACGCCATTTCCGATTGAACAAGGAAGGATACAATGATGGAAAGATAGGTGGTTATTTTTGAGCACAAACAAAGACAAATGGGAACCATTGATTAGACTAGCAAGCAGCCGGGTGGGGGAGTTCGGATCTCTTTGATCAGTAAGATGTGAGCTCGTATGATAATTCAGAATTTTTTTCACCACTAGTGGTTTCAATAAATGAGAAAATTACAATAAAATTCATATAGAAAAATCGAGCGTTACTTCTCACAACTACATTGTTAATTGATTTTATCCGATCACAAAGTCTCCAAAAACTAACGGTACCTGCATTCCGCGCCAAAAATTTGCAAAGAAAAAAATAAAAATATAATTTTTCTCCCGACCCTACTGGGATTCGAACTCACAACCTCGGGATTGGTAAGCGGGTGTGATCCCTCTGACCTAATTCGAGACTTGTGGGTGGGTTGGCAAATCGCTGATACGAGTTCCGGCGGAAGGCTGGTTACGCACTTTCAAAACCACTCAGAATTGAGTTAAAAAGTAAGAAGAAGAAAACAAATTAAATGAGAGAAAATACAGGGATAATAAAAAAACTTCCCAGCGAACATTTTGGTTTGCATAAAGGTAATTGGGTTTTCGTCAACAAAAATTACTACAAAACCGAGTAATATCGATCTTATCAGATATAAACCGGAATATACGTTTGTATCTTATGGTTTCAAATCTTTTGCATGGTAGGTTCTTAAAATTTTCCATTCAAATCCTCCAATTTGTAATAAACATTTCAAACTTTTTCCGTATTTTGGATGGCAAGAAGACTGGAGCAAGTTTTGCATTAAAGTGCTTTTCGGCACTACTTTGAGCGAAATTGCGTCGGTAGATCTGTCCTTCATTATAAGATATTGGTCGACTTCTCAAATTATATTGGTCTCGGTTGGTATTGTAGGACTTGGTAATGTTGTTCTTTAGTTCATTCCGTATGAGATGTAATTGATCCTCTCTATTAATAAAGGTATGTGGTTCATTTAACATCCCCAGATTTTTCAAAAGAGCATATGAGTCTCCATGTGTGACCACATTAAAACCGAATGTGGCAAAATAAGGTGAACATTTTAGAGCAACTTATATATGACAAATGTTCGTCCCATAGTCGTTGGTCACTTTTTAAATAAGCTCTGATGCTGGCAATAATGGAGCGATTAACGCGTTCGGACGCGTTCGCTTGAGGCGAGTAAAGCGCTGTATAAATATGTTGGATGCCAAATTTAGTTAAAAATGAGTTGAAGTCATTTAATTTAAATTGACTTCCATTATCACTGATGATTTGCTCAGGTACTCCAAAAGCATGAAAAATCTGTTTTAATAAAAATTCTTTAATTAGAACGGTGGTGAATTTTTTTAAAGGACACAACCAATGATATTTGGTCAAATGGTCGAGAACAATGAAAATACCTACATATCCATTTTTGGATCGAGGGTATGGACCTAAAATGTCAACATATAGCCTTTGAAAAGGTTTGGTGTTATGGCTGGTTTACCCATTTCTGGTTTAAGGGTAACATTCGGGTGTTTAGTTGTTTTGCATGTCTCACAATTACGAACGTAATCACGTATATCTGTAATCATTCCTGGCCAGAAAAAGTTTCGGCGGATTAAATCTAAAGTTTTTCCCATGCCTCCGTGAGCAACTTCGGGTAAGTCATGAAATCGTATTATAAGTGAGGATCGTAATCCTTCTGGTATCCAAAGTTTCCAGGCGGAATTTTCTTGGGCTGGATCACCAGTATAATGTTCTGTCCGGATGTAAACGAACTTATCCAAAATTTTTATATCCGGATATTTTGATTCATTACATCTTATTTTATGTTTCAGTTTTTGATAATCTAAGTCGTCAAAACAATCAGAATTGAGATCTATTTCTGGACCAGTTTACAATATGGTCTTTGCCTTTTCTGTGACTTATTGAAAATTAAAAAGGCTGCAATTTGAAAACCCAACGAGTCAAACGACCTGTCAAATCGGGTTGTTTCATCAACCAAAACAGAGATGAGTGATCAGTCACTACTTCAAAATCCTGTATCTCAAGGGTACACCTAAATTTTTTGATAGCCTCTATGGCAGCTAGGCACTCGCGTTCAGTCACGCTATAAATCCTTTGCGCTGTGTTCAATTTCATGAACATGAAAGCTATTGGCTTTTCATTTCCGTCTTTATATAGTTGCACTAGCACAGTTCCTATGCCATAATTTGAGGCATCACAATGCAAGTAGAACTTTTTTGTGAAATCGGGATTTGAGAGTATCGGTGCTGTAGTCAATAATGTTTTTACGGTTTCAAAAGATTTTTGAGCCTCAGGGGTCCATTTAAACTTCCGCTTGCTGGAGAGAGTTTCGGAAATTGGGAAGGTAATCGACGAAAAGTTTTCGATAAACCGTCTATACCAGCCGGCAAGTCCTAGAAATCCTCTTACTTGTCGTACACTTTTAGGGACTGGCCAGTTTACGATCAAATCGACTTTTTCTGGGTCTGTTTGTATTTCCCCGTTTCCAATAACATAGCCAAGATACTTGGTCTGCGTGACACAAAAATGGCTCTTTTCAACATTAAGTGTCAAATTGGCTTTTCTGAGTTCTTGGGCGATCCGAACTAAAACAGAAAGGTGACTATTAAAGTCTTCGAGACAATAACTATGTCGTCCAAATATCCAAAAATACAATATCGTAAATCAGGTGGAATTATCATGTCAACTAGGCGACACATCGTTTGTGGTGCTGTGCAGAGGCCAAAAGGCATTACAACAAACTGGTACAGGGGTCTTCCTGGTACAGTAAAAGTTGTAAGGGCCTTCGACTCATCTGACAACCCAATTTGCCAGTAGGCATCCTTTAAATCAAGTTTTGTGATTATGTTAGCTGGTGGTAACCTAGCAAATATACCTTCGATACTTGGTAACGGGTAAGCGTCCTTTTTATTTACCAAATTTAGTTTTCGGGCGTCTAGACATAGACGAACCTTGTTGGGTTTGACTACTAGTCTCATCGGAGATGACCATGCTGAACTAGAGGGTTCAATAACACCAAGTGAGAGCATACGGTCTATATCTTGGTACATTAAATTTTCCACCGCTGGAGATACCGGATAGAACCGTTGCTGGTTTCGCGTCACCGATATCGATATGATGTTTAAGGTATGAGGTTCAACCTAAACCTTGTTTGGCAAAATTTGGAAATAAATCTATAATAGTTTTGAGTTGACTTTTCTGACTACCTGTCAGAGGATATAAAAAAGGGTCATTCTCTGAATCAGTATCAGAGATACAGTTGAAGGAATTTGTATTTTCGTCTGTATAACCATCGACCGAATTTATAGCCGAATATTTCTGGAGCCAAAGAGAAGGACTTCCAAAAATCTAAACCTAAAATTAAGCGCTGTGTTATAGAAGGAACAATTAGTAAAGTAAGTTGGTGAACATGAGCACGAAAATGTATTTCAGTTTTCAAGGACCCTAATGTCCTTTGGAAGGTGCCATCTGCTGTCTTTACGCCAGTTTTCACAGACACGAAGTCTGGATATTTTGAAAAATCTTCATTGGCTAAATCAGAACCAATGCATGAAATATTCGCACCAGTGTCTAATAGACTATATTCAGTAAAATTTAAAAATTTTACTTTTGCATAAAATCTTTTATCATTGGGGTTATTGACTATGGTTGATATTATTGCCTAAAGGTAATTGGGTTTTCGTCAGCAAAAATTACTACAAGTTTCCGACATTTTCCAGTCAAATTGAATTTAATTTTAAATATTTTAAACTAACTGACCTGGCAAACGTTTTGGCACATAATTAATATAATTCCTTGCTGTATGGAGTTCAAGTTTCAGTTAGGTGCCGTGAGCTATGTTAAAAATGAAAAAAAAACATTAGCACCTTTGTTGACCTGAATTTAACGGACGTCGACTTACTTTAATAGATCATGGTTATATAATGGAACGGATTGTCTAAAAGAGGTTGTTTGTAATATCATAGCAAATTGGGTAATTGGAGGGAATTTCCAAATGTTTCAAAAAAGCTTAACATTTATATTAGCTTCAAAGATTTGAAATAATATTTGGGCCCAATATGCACCGTTTCGTGGTATGAATTGTTACCATTTTAAAGGTAACTTCGTAATGCCTCTATCCTAGAAGTCCTGCTCTTTATTTGCAAAAAAATGCTAGTTGTCGATTTTCACAACCCTCCCTAGATATCAATTTTGTATCATTAAACGAATTTTGCAATGCAAGAAAAAGATGATAATCACTTCGCGCCAAATCCGGGCTGTATGGTGGATGCATTAAATCTTCCCAACCAAACTCCCGAAGATTCTAAACAAGTTTTTGGTCGATTTTTAGCTCCTGGGCGATGGTACGACTGCTAACATGCCGTTCAACTTCGATCATTTCTCCGATTTTATCGACATCGCCTACTTGTGCGAAGTGCATCTTCCATCACCTCCATTTTTAAAACCCTGTAACTCACAATGAATGCACCTCCATTTTTAAAACCCTGTAACTCACAACTGAATGCACCAAACAAAAAAACAATAAAATATTTTTTTACTGCGAAATTTCACTCTTTCAACGAGCATAAATTGTTTGATCGATACTTTACGAGAAATCTATCGGTACAGCCTTCTGTCGAAAAAAAATGGATTTTTTTAATTTTTATTAGATGTTTTCATTTCACATATCCTGAGTTGATTTGTAGAGGTATTTGTAATTTTATATCCACATATTTAAAACGATTTTGTAACATCGTGAAATCTGTTATAATAAATGGTTTTTGATGGAGGTTTATCTTTTGCAAATCTTCCTACAAAAAAATGGTTAATTTTGGTCTAAATTTTTGGGAGTAATTTTATATGGGGGCTACTACAAACCCCCCATATAACAATACTCCCCAAATTTCGGTATTTTTGGAGTTTTGTGTGCGTTTTTAAAGCAAATTGCCTGTAATTTAGTATTTTGTTAACATTGTCTTAAATTTCGGGCGTAGGCCCAATATTATCTGACATCTATTTTTTCGGTATATTGGGGAATTTTTAATCTAATTAACTCACATTTAGTACACTAAAAATAGAACGACTGTTATGTCAATAAATCTGTGTTTACTGCTGTTAATTTTTATACCCTTCACCACTCTGTGGTACATTGTATTATATCTTTGTGCATATATTTGTAACAGGCAAAAGGAATGGAGATAGACCCATGTATCTATCTTGATTTTGAGAACATGCATAGAATCACTTTCTGAGTCGACTTATGCATGTCCGTCTGTCCGTCCGTCCATGTATTTTTGTGAGCAAAGTACAGGTCGCATTTATGATCCGATTTGGATGAAATTTGGCACGGGTCACTTTTTTGGCCCTATTGGATTGGAGAAAATCGGTTCAGATTTAGATATGTATCCCTTTATATTTTCGCCCAATTTTACCTTATTGATGAACCAAACTCCCAGTATTTGTCCGATTGAGATAAAACGTACTGAAATTACTTTGAAATTCGTGAAGTTCTGTTGACATCGGTTGAGATTTAGGTAAAGCTCCCATATATATTTTGGTCCGATTTTACCTTATTGGTGCACCAAACTCCCAATATTGGTCAGACTGAGAAACAATTTTGCACAGAATACTGAATTAGATCCTTATTGATGTATTCGAAGTTTTGTTTGGAATCGGTTCAGATTTAGACATAGTTCCCACATATATTTTAGTCCGTTTTTAAGTAAATGGGTCACCAATCTCCCAATATTTTCCCGATTGAGACAAAATTTTACACAACGTACTGAAATTACTACAGGTTGAAGTTCGTCACGTTTTGTGGAAATCGGATGAGACTTAGATATAGCTCCCATGTATATATTTCTCTGATTTCACTTATTAGTGCACCAAACTCCCAAACTCTCAGCGCTCTGTGCTGCAGCATACAGATTTACATATAGCTCCACATACATTATTTTGCTCGGACTCATACAAATGGTACACAAAAGAATCCGATTGACATACAATTTTTCATAGATTTCCGAATGGTATGTGCATGGGTTTTTTAATATCTATTTCGATCACACATTTAGTTTCGCCCCATTCCATTGCAATGGCTTCTAAAGATTATATGTCTATTCTATCTACAGGATATTGTATATATTAGTATATCTTGTATGTATCAAAAGTGGTGAAGGGTATAATAGAGTCGGCCCGTCCGACTTTTGACCTTTCCTTACTGGTTTTTAATAAGCTTGTTGAGGCTTCGTAGAACATATCGCTGTTGGGCGTTAAGTTCTGCAGAGCCTTAGCAATCTGATTATAAAATTTAACCTGTAGTAAACACATTAACTTAAAATCCAGTAAGGAAAATAGTAAAGTCGGACGGGGCCGACTATATGATACCCTTCACCACTTTGGGTATATCCAACAGATGGAATCCAAACAAACGTCGCATAAAATCGGACCAAAATATATATGGGAGCTATATCTAAATCTGAATGGATTTTCACGAAATTTAAAACACATCTTTCTAGACTTAATTCAGTACGCTGTGCCAAATTTCGTGCAAATCGAAGGATATGTAGGGACTTTGGTGCACTATTTACCTAAAATCGGTCGAAAATATATATGGGAGCTATATCTAAATCAGAACCGATTTTCATGAAATTTTACACACATCTTTCTAGACTTAATTCAGTACGCTATGCCCAATTTCGTGCAATTCGAAGGATATATAGGGACTTTGGTGCACTATTTACCTAAAATCGGACGAAAATATATATGGGAGCTATATCTAAATCTGAACCGATTTTTCCCAATTTTAATACGGTTCTTCCTTGGGCCAAATAAGTGAACTGTGCCAAATTTCATCCAAATCGGATCACAAATGCGACCTGTACTTTGTTAACAAAAATACATGGACGGACGGACAGACGGACATGCATAAATAGACAAAACGTGTTTAACAAAAACGTGATTAATAAAATTTAATCTGATTACGATTTTATTAAATTTTATTAATCACGACCCCGAAAATCTTATATGTGATATTTGTTTTATAGACCCACTACTCTAATTATGACCAAAATTGCGATATCTGGCCCATAATGCAATGTCAATCCAATTAAAAAATCAAATATTTTGATACGCTAATAATTTTCGGCTCAAAATATGTAAAAAACAAATACGAAGTGATGCATTAACAAAAGCTCGAATTCGTGGAAAAGCAAATAAACTTCATTTTTTATTTTTTTAATTTTAGCGAAATTTAACGATTTTTTAAAATATTACCCTAGCACGAATCGCCAAAATCGATACAGCCGTTCTTGAGTTGTTTATATATATTTTAAATTTAGTGTTTTTATGTACACCACTGTAATGAATTCCCCTTAAATATAATGATATTTGATTCCAAGTTGACCTTTCGCACGACACTATGCATTCCTGTATCGTCCTGGAAAGCATTAGCTGCATGTATAGTTGTGTTGCGTACTATTTATTATGTATGTATGTATGTATGTATATGACACATAGATTTGAAATTGCTTATGTGGACTTAACAAACTTTACAACTGCCGGAAATGAAAGTTTCGTGAATGTGGGTAACTTAGTTATAGCTTTTTTTATTACTATTATTAACAAATATTTATTTGGCTAAATGTATATTAATAATAATTTTTGGCAATTACTTTCTACCATTTGGCCTGAATACCATGGATACACACACGTACGCACGCAAGTAAGCCCACACTAGCCTTGCTTCAGTGCATATAGCATAGGTGGAGGAGCAAGTGGGTGTGTGCGTACAAGTGTGTGTGTGTGTGACCAGTAGCATTGTTTGTGAACTTACATATATCGCACATCATTTCCATTTTGGCTAGAATCTTATGAATAAATTTTAACTTGACTTAATTATTCTAGAGCCTCTGTAGGGGTTCATGTCATTAATTAAATACAATTTTATCGCATTTCATACGCAAAGGCAAAAATAAAATATAATATATGTATGTATGTATATGAGTGTGTACTTAAAATTATCATGCAAAATATTTGTGAATTCTGAAATGAGAATGGAAAAGTAAATAACAATGTATTTATTTTTCTATTATCAGCTCCTGAGGTAAACGTGAGGCGGATGATTGTGGATGATACTCGCATAACAGAGTATGGTAATGGGCATCAATATTAATTATGAGGGAAAATGGAACAGAGATAAAGTCTTTATTCCAGTGCAATAATCAGTAGGTGAGGCTTTCTGTCTCAATGAAATATCTACAATTGTGATTTATCCGGTTTATCCTAACATCGGGATGGATGGATACCTACTTACTACTTTCTATGATACAAATGGCCTGGAAAACCTGACAATACGATCTAATCTAATAATTTTCATAATAAATGTAATAGCTGTCAATATAATTAATAGTAATAGTAAAAACTACTCGTATAATTAGATTTGTAATGGGTTGGGTCTCTTGTTTTGTTTTCTGTTGTTGTGGAAGTTTGATGTCTTTGTAAAACCATTAATTCCTATATATGTATAAAGTCACTAACTTTGTTTGCGTACAAGTCTCACATTGCTGCGTTTCGACTGCTTTTGTTTTTTGTTTCGTGGCTGACCCGCAAAAGCATCCTCTTGAAAAGATTATGTACAGTTAGGGGGATATACTTTTGCAGGAGAACCCATTTCTATTGCTATCTAAGGGAGTTGATTGTTCCAGTCTAGAAACAATTGCTTCGATCTGTATTCGGGGCAGTTTTGTGGGTGTCGGATGTTGATGCTGATGCCGTGTGTTGACTATCAGAGGACACCGACTGTTGTACGGGTGAACCTGTAAGGGGGTTGAATTGTGACTTTGTCGCTGATGTTGAGGATGTTACTGTGATCGAGGGAATTTCGGGTATGGCTGTTCCTTTAAGGGATGATGGTGTGGCAGCGTTCGCTGGTGGAGCAGTTCTTCCCGGACAAGGTATTGTAGATGGCGAACCAGCCATGGTGGCTGTTAGGGGCATCATATTTATGTTCATTTGCGATGGGCGAACGGCAATTGCAATGGGTAGAGATGCTTTGCGATTCAATGAATGTCATCCATAAAAGTACTGGGTATTGTTATCGGCTGACATTCCTCGACTTAAATGTCGTGGAATAGTGGTATCATAATAAACACTGGAGGAGGTCGGTACACCCACTATGGATGGTGGCATTTGATTGTTTCCAACAAGTGGTGGTGATGGCGCTCCCATCATGCCCATACTAGTTGGTATCATGCCTCTGCGCAAGGTTCCGGTGTGTGAGTGATGGTGTCCTGGTACCATGATAGTACCACTTAAATATGATGGTCCAGTCATATTTTGATTTGTAGTATTGCTCAGAATTGGTGGTTGTAATACGTGGGCACCTGAAATAATGCAGCAAAAACATAGGAAATTAACAAAAATGTAAAATTTGATAAAACACAGAGTATAAAAATTAATGTATTTATTTAATATTTAACAAATTTAACAAATAAATCCAAAATTATTCACAAATTTTCTTGTGAAAGTGTTCGCATAAATACTCATCCGAAATAACTACTCCTTCTTTAATAAAATTGTATATTGTATGAGCTAAGCTATGTTTTCTATACACCTAAATCTAGAACCAGTGAGCGGAGCAGTATAGTCGGACGGGGCCGTCCATACGATACCCTACAGAACTTCCATGGAAATTTAGCTTTCTGTGGTTCTATATTCTGAGATTAGGCAATTTCGCGATATTTGCACACTTTTGACTGGCTAGAAGTCAGCAAATGTTACTAATACAGTACAGCCCCTCTAATTAATTGTCCGTAATTAGCTAAGTTTTCGGCCCACTTCATCCGAAAAATTATTACCTGATCATCACCTAACATTTTAGGCGTTGTCCTTGACCATAACTGGGACGTCATGGAACTTTTCAAGGCGATCAGCGCTATATTTCCGCCCTCCAGTGTGGTAATAGGTTACTAAATAATATATGAATACGTAAGCACCTGTAAATATTTAAGTGTAACTCCCGCATCCGAGTACCTACGACAATATAATTGGTATCAATTTAAAGGTCAACCATTCCTCTTGGATATACTATCAACTTCTCGGGTCTATGTCCTTCAGTGGTAAATATATACGTTACAGAATACAAATTTTGTCATTTTTCACACAAAAGTTAAGGTCCACTTGACCCGCTAAATATTGCTTGAACTTTATCAAAACAGGTATGCTTATTCTTTTGCCCGATCCCCTTCTCCTTGCAAAAATTCACGGTGTTTGGGCCATAATTGCAGCCTCTGGAGCGCCCAGAAAAACCGACAAAAATAAAGTTTTTGGTCCATTTCATCCCTAAATAATAACAATAGGGGTCTTCATTGACCAGAACCCATCCTACATGCAAAATTTCGTGAAGATTGGTCCACAACTGTGGCCTGTATCGTGTTTACAAATTATAATGGACAGACGGACGGTCGAACGGACACACATGTCTAGATCGACTCAGCTAGTCGAGATATGACGATCGGTATACTTAAAGGTGGGTCTAGGACCAATATTGCACAAAGCTATAATACCCAGACAACATAGTTGTGTAGGGTATAATGACTTCCTCACATCTCACTTTCAAAAAACGTTATATTCAGGAAATTATTTCTGTTTTTACATCCTCATGCGAAGCGATATTATGATTTAAGAATAGACCAGATCAATAATTCTTATTTCCGGAAGATTTTTTTATCTTCCAGTACGTACTTTGTAGCAATGAAAATGTTCACATGATTGATAGAGGGATTGAATTTTGGTTTTCTATTTAATTCGAACCTAAAAAATTTTAGGAATGTCTCTTTAAAAATTTCAAATGAAAATCTCAATAACTCTGGACGATATAGCCACTTTCAAATTTACAAATTTAGTAGTATTCAATGTAATACACACGTCAATTTGCCAGCCGCTGGAAAAATCATACAAATTTTAAATCTTAATAATCCCTTCAGACATTTACGGATTAGTCCCTTCTTCCAAAAAACCCAATCTATTGAAAATTTTAATGTTCATTTTCATATATTTGCAGAAAAATTTGTAAACTTTGTAAAGTATTGTCATTGAAATTATGAATAGGTATTGTCAGTATTACATTATAATTTACGCATTTTACATAATTTCCACATTAATAAAATATATAGGTTCTGTGCAAACCAACGCTAAAACAGCGGTCCCATTTTACAAAACCTCAAACTATGCCTCACTACTATTTTTCTACCGGAGATGATTATTCTTAGTGCATCTTGCCAAACATTAATATTGCAGAAAATATAATTTTTCCAATTAACGTTAAAAATGTTCTGAACAATATATTTGATGTTCACCGAAAAGTTACCTATATGAACAGTGGTCATACAAAAATGTGGACCTATGTTAGCTCCAACGACAATTTAATATCAAAGTTGTCGGGAGGTTTGCTAATAATTCAGTATCAAATCGAAAAATATTTGATACTAACGAATAACGCGCGCAATATATTGTCATAAATAAACAAAGTGCCATTGACTAAAGTATGCCACATATTAATTACAATACTATGATTTCCTTATAGAACCCCACTGTGTGTATGCGACATATAATTTCACACTTATTTGTGAAATGTACAAGGTTTGTTTATAATTACATAACACTTCAGTTGCTTACAATGGCAACATCGCATTTATTATCCGTTTCATTAACCATTTCGATGGCCAACTGTTAATGAAATTCACTTGTTGATATATTCAAACATTTATGTTTGTGTTGTGAATGTATTACATACATACACGCATGTGTGTGCTATTATAAATATCGTGCATTTATAAACAGATAGTGCTGTTCCCGTACTCAAAAAGTGGTAAACATTTCAAAAATGTATAAAAGGGAAAATCGTAAAAGGCTTCAATCTTTTACAAAACTAATCTTATTGAAAGACGAAATCATTACGGAATGAGTCCAAATATATATTTGAACCAATTTGGACTTGACACATGTTTTTTTATACTGAAATTTATTAAAGACAGTCGTAGCATGTTAGTCATTTTATTTACATAAAATCGTAAAAAATTAGATACGGAAGGTATATCGAAATTTAATCCGAGTTTTCGCCAATTTATTGCCATTGGACAATAAATGCAACCTCTTACTTACAAAAATACATGAACGGACATGCTGTAATCAATACCGAATGTAATTGAAAATATATCCTCAGTAACTATTCATCTATCACATTTTACTTTTCATATTTTATAACATACAAGTATACTTAAGGGAATTATGAAATATTAAATAAATAAATGTGACATTATTGATACTTTAATCAATTCCGACCACTGTACCGTCGTTGGATTTATGCAAATTTGTAATACAACAATATAAATTAATTTAATCAGTTTATGCTGTTGTTGTCACTCGTTATTAATAAGTACTTTACTGTCATATATGTGACAGTGTGTGCGTACATTTTTATTTATTGTAGCAAAGTACTTACCCATTGCCATAGTCCCACTTACGGATGGCGAACACACACCCATGCTGGTGTATAGTGCTGCTGAAGACGGTGGTGGAGGCGTTGTTTGTCTGCTGCCTAGCACTGTTGGACAACCCGATGACTTGCCAATGCCACTGCTGCCGCCATGTCCCCCGGGCATCATTAAGCTATTGTGCTGAGATGTCGAAGGCATCAGCATTGTGGTAGCCGTTCCATAATTTGTCGATGAGTGGTCACCCAAAGAGGCGTATGCACAATTCGGGATGGGAGCATATGTCATGTACGACTTGAGGAGTAAATAATGGTAATAAAAGTAAATGAGCACAGGCACGGACAACAATGTGATTAATAACTGGTAAGGCCATTCCAAACCCACCCGTTCGAGTGGAAGTCTGAATTGCCCGTGAGACATGCTAATGAGCCATATAATCAGAAATGGTACTTACCTCATTTCTATTGGAGATGTTGGGTGCTGGCATCGGGCTGGTTAAATCAATGTCGGCATCTATGTCGGAGATATCGTCGCCGAAAGAGCTATTCAGTTGCGTCTCACGTGTGGTTTCGTGCTGGTATTTTGCGTTATCGCCACCACCGCCTCCTCCGCCGCCGCTGTTGCCCATTTTATCACTGAGATTCTTTTCATTGTTGGTGCTGCTAGAAAGACTACTTTTGCGGCACGAACGCCTTCGCTGCAGGGTCAAACGGCCAATTACAAGTGTCAGGCAAAGCAGCATGCCGGCAGCGACAGATATGATTAAATAAAGATAAAATTGCTCCTGGTTTTCTGGAAGGACAACAACACGAAAAACACATAAATGTAGGCGGCAAGCGTAATCAAGAGAACAAATATGTACATTGGTTCCTGGTGTTAGCAAAACAAAACTGTTGACTTAAACATAAGGTTTGATTTACAATCAAACGACAATTAACGACGACCAATGAAGGCAATATTTCCCGGACACACATAATAAGAGACCCCCACACGATTAAGTGCTCATTACGTGAGATGGAAAACCGAAAGCATCATACCAAAGTATCAGCCTCGTGGCATATTCACGTAGAAAGTTACAATGACAAATATACGTTCTGCATGCACGTTTTATTCAAGAATGAAAAGCACAAAAAAAAAAAAACGAAATAAAAAATTAAAGCCAGTCGGTCAGCTCAGAAAATAGGAATGTTTTGAAAACACATTACCCTTGGTTGCAATCAATACAATTTTCTGCTTGAATGACTCTGAACAGTGCCATCAGCTATTTTACAAATGGGTTAAATCTATGATACGTCATGTTGGCTTTTATTTGTTTATTCCTCTTATGGGTATATGTATGTATGAGTGAGTGATGTACGGTTACTTTCAAGTTACTGCCATCTTATATTCAAAATCTTGCAAAAATTATTTTAAAGAAACGGTTGGACCGATTTGACTTAAAGTATCTGTTAGTAGTCTGTAACTGACGTAGAAAGGTTTTTATGAAAGAACATTTTGAGAAAAATCCGCGAAAATGTTGCAAAATATATTTTGAAAGATATTAGCATTTCCACACATTTGGTATCGAACCGTTATGTTTCATCTCTTCGTAGTTCTTTTTGGACGTATTTTGGGCGAAAATGGGCAGCGTATATCTTTAAGTAATTGTCAATTATGGAAAATTCTCAAAATATGTTGATTTTCTACAATTAATTGGATTGTCATTGCCTTGAAAACTATTGTATATGAAAATAAATTTACATATATTTTCGTTAGAGTTAAATTTAATAATAAGAAATCGAAAAGAGAGAGTAAGATTAATAGCTATCATTATTTGTTCACGTTTTCCATAAAATCAAGAGTTATATTATGTGAAGAAATTTTCATGGTATGTATAGGTTGTGAAAAATTTCTCAGTAAGTACAGTTATACATGGTAAAGTAAAGATTAAGCGGTTCCATTATGTGGAGCCTATACTAGAAACTATACCGGCAATTATGAGGGAAGTTTCTTACCTTATAGGGAATACCGAGTTAAAGGCAATTAAATATATATTTTGTTTCTACTTTCCAAGTACTTTAGGATAAGGATGCTTAAAAGCGCACAACAGTGGAACACATTTTTTTGAACTTATAAATACAACACATATCCCATGTGATATCTGAACCGCTGACCGAATCTTGATCGTGTCTTTAATAGGAAACAACATCAGGAATATTTTTGAGAAAATTGCCAATACATAGACATATGTTTTTATGTTTTAGTAAAAACGAAAACGTCTTTCAAAGTATTCAATACAGTTCAATGATGTTAGTAATTCGCTATATACGATTAAAAATACGTCAACAAAATACGAAGGTATTATTGAACATTTTCTTATATTCGGGAAGAATACATTTAAATGCGAATCATACGTGGAGGCAATTCCGCATTACATACTGTTTGTGTCAAACTTATATGTATTTTTAAAGATGTGAAAAATGTTTAAATGGTGTATCGACTGTACCGATTTCACTCACGTTGTCCTTCGGCTGTTTGTAATTGCATTGGAAAGTTTTTACGAAGTTTTTTTACGAAGAAAAACATCAAAAAGTCGCGAAATTGGAATAATTGAACGTTGTGTTAGTTGCATCGTTTGTAACTCAAGAACGTCTACACCGATTTTGACGATTCAAAGGACTTATAAATCGTATGTGGTCAGAATGGGAAAATATGTAATCTAATTGTGAGATTCCGCCAAAACAAATATATAAGGTAATATTTACAATCCCCCAATTTTTGTATCGAGAAAATCTCATTTTCATATTTTTTGACAATGTTTCTTTTTTTGGCCGACAACTTGAAATATGGATATGGACCTATGTAGCCTTAAACAACAATTTATTCAAATGTTAAATTAAAATCAAGTGGTTAAAATATGTGAGGATGTAACTAATCCGATTACAAAATTTCACGATTTAGAGTTAAGATATAAAAAAGGCATTTACAACTAAAAGAAGGTATACGGCGTCAACATTGGCCAAACTCTTATTTAACAATTTGTTTAAAAATGAAATATACCTATAACTGAGTGGAAACCACTAAATTTCTATACCAAATCTAAAATTTCCAATATAAGAATCAAAATGACAGTTGGACATGAACAAAATCATATTATAATTAAGAATCCTTCAAGAAGGGACAAATAAGGGAATGTTAAAACGTTGGAGCAATAACAAAACATGATCTTCTATTAAAACATTTGGTGAAATATATTCTACCAAATTATAAACTGTTATGTGCTTGGGCCTGCATAGGGGTACCAGTTAATACTTTTTATTGACATAATAATAACCTTATATTGATGCAATATTGATAAGGCAAAACAACGTTTGCCGGGTCAGCTATTATTATTATTATTTTTTTTTTTTTGAATAACTAATACGCATTATTTTAATTTAAAAATAAATACAAGTTGTAAGAATATTCATATATTATTTGACTATTTAGAAAAGAAAAATTTGCTGTTTTTTTAATGGTCCGCGGATCAGAACAAAAAGCAACATGTCTAAAATTGTAATAAATAGATTTAATTATGTTCAGTACTAAAATGATAGAAAAAATTACAAAAAGACGCATGAATGTATAATGCTATATATATATATATACTAGCGGGCCCGGCAAACGATGTCTTGCCTAGCAATATTGTTGATGTATAATTTTCGGCGTTCTACTTATATGATAGTTGATATTGAAAATTTAACATTTGGTTCCCTTTTAAGGGTAGCCTCCATATAACAGTACCCCCAATATTCAACATAATTGCTTCTAATTTTATATTAGCTATACTTATTGAGCAGAAAATCTTCCTAATTAATAATATCAATATTGAACCATGTATTCGGATAGCTCCCATATATATCCCTTAATATTCGGTATTTGGCTGAATTTTTTTATTCGCCCAAGCTTCCAAATATCCCTCATATAATTTTTAAATCTAATCGGCAGTAATTTGGTATTTGGTTGTTTTATTTGGTAGAATGAATCGTACTAAATGTATCTATATTGGTCCACTCTTTGAGGTAGCTCCCATATAACGGTACCCAAAATATTCGGTATTTTGGGGAGTTGATTCCAGTGTGTCAACCAAAGTGGTAGTAATGTTTTATTTGGTCCAAATTTTTTCATAGAGTTGGTCTATGGTATTAAAAAGGCGCCATACATATTTGAAGTTCTTAACCCTTTTTCCAACCTGAGTGTCTGTACATTATTTTTAAAGAGCATGGGCAACCTACTATCACATAGTGTTGTAACATTGTTCCCATATAAATGTCCCGACCGATTTAAGGAATCTACATATTAGAAGATATGAAAAGTTAGATTTAAGTTTAAGTTTATTTGATATATTAAGGTATTTGCAATTTTATAGTCACAGGTTCAATACGAAACCAGTGAGGAAAGTAGTAAAGTCGGACGGGGCCGACTATATGATACCCTTCACTATGGGTATATTAAACAGGACTATTAGCATGAAATTGGATGAAATAAAATATGTGATATTTATCTAAATGTGAATCTACCTAGATCTATCCATAAAGTATGTACATCGACTTCAAACAAATATAAACAGGTCATCCGTTGGGCTATGTCTGTACTTCTAGAAAACGCAACTAAATAATTTTATGCTCAATTTTGTACGATGTGCAAACTTTGATGTCAATCTGACTAACCTGAGGAGTTTGATGCCCAATTTACTTGAAATGGGGCGAAAATATATATGGAAGGTCTATCCAAATATTATACGATTTCAAGCAAACTTGTCACAGGTTAGGTTATGCTAATTTTAGAACGTTTCGTTCCTATTGGTTCCTTGGTGCGTCAATTACTTAAAATCAATCTATAATAAAAGGGAGCTATATATATCTAAATCTGGACCGATTTTCACGAAACTTGGCAGACATCATTCTAGACCTAAATGATTAGGCTGTACCAAATTTCGTGCAAAAGAAGATACAAACATATGCACAAAGACATTCTAGGCTCAATTCAGTACGTTATGCCAAATTTCGTGCAAATCGAAAGGTATATAGGGACTTTGGGGCACCATTTACATGAAATCCGACGAAACTATATATGGGAGCTATATCTAAATCTGGACCGATTTTTTCGAAACTTGGCAGACATCTCTCTAGGCTTAATTCAGTACGTTATGCCAAAATTCGTGCAAATCAAAAGATATATAGGGACTTTGGGGCACCATTTACATGAAATCGGACGAAACTATATATGGGAGCTATATCTAAGTCTGGACCGATTTTTATGAAACTTGGCAGGAATCATTCTAGACCTAAATGATTAGGCTGTACCAAATTTCGTGCAAATCGAAAGATATATAGGGACCGTTTATATTAAATCGGATAAATATATATATATGGGAGCTATATCTAAATCTGAACCGATTTTTCCCAATTTCAATAGGGCTCGTCCTTGGGCCGAATAAATTTCATCCAATTCGGATCATAAATGCGACCTGTACTTTCTTTACAATTTAACATCGATGGAAGACATGCATAAATCGACACAAAAAGTGATTCTATGCATATTCTTAAAAGGAACCATGGGTCTATCTCGATTATTTTTGCCTGTTACAAACATATGCACAAAGACATAATACCCTGTACCACAGTGTGGTGAAGGGTATAAAAAACATCACTTGTTTTTTTGATATATACTTAATGAATTTTTCACAGAAAATGGCATCGTATATTAGTTTTCTCTGTGATACACATTTGTGGTATCGGATATATGCGAGGTGTTATGTTTATGAGTTCAAAGGCATTGACCAACGATTAGGCATATAACCACCATATAATGGTACCACCTGATTTGATATTTCCCGTGCCATAGCAACATTTTAAGTACTTTAAAGAACAACGTGTCCTTATGGAACTATTACTATTCATATTTTAAGAAAAATGATCTAGGGAATGGATCTTAGAAGATATTCGCAATCTTCTGATTTTCATCCTTGCATTTGTCCCAAAATGTACGTGCATTCTATGGACAAAGTGTACATACAATGATCGCGTGTACATTCAATGATATATTCTCAATTATTTAGACTAAGATAAGAAAAATCCGTTCAGCCGTTCTCGAGTTTTAGCGAGACTAACGAACAGCAACTTTTTTCAAGTCAAAGACAATCCAATTGATTGTAGAAAATTAACGTATTTTGAGAATTTTCCATAACTGACAATTACATAAAGATATACGCTGTCATTTTCGACCAAAATATGTCCAAAAAGAACTACGAAGAGATGAAACCATAAATGTTCGGCATAAAATGTGTGGAAATGCTAATATCTTTCAAAATATATTTTGCAACATTTTCGCGGATTTTTCTCAAAATTTTCTTTCATAAAAACCGTCCCACAGTAATTACCGACAACTGAAAACAGTTTTGAGTCAAATCGGTCCAGCCGTTCTCAATTGATGCGTTAGTATACATTTTTTTGGCTCCATTTATATATATATATATATATATATATACTAGCGGGCCCGGCAAACATTGTCTTGCCTTAACAATATTGTTAAGAAATAATTTTCAGTATTTCAGATTTGTTTTTCTTTTTGCTTTTTTTTATTCATACTTGCATAAACAATTTTTCTGGGTAAGAGATATATTTCGCCATATACCGATTTTGATCGTTACATTGGAAGCTATAGCACACACGCAATAAATTTGAATAATGTCATAGCATACTGAACTGAGTCTAGGATTATGATGCACTAAGTTTCGTGAAAATCGGTTCAAATTTAGATATACTTGCCATATATAGTTTCGTCCGATTTTACTAAATGATGCACCAAAACCCCTATATATTTTTCGATTTAAATGAAATATGTCATAGCGTACTGAACTTAGTCTAGAATTATATGTGCTAAGTTTCGTGAAAATCGGTTAAGATTTGTATATAGCTGCTATAAAAACCCAAAGTTTGTACGATTGACACAAAATTTTGTACAATGTACTGAAGTTAATATACATTAATTTCTGGCAAGTTACGTTGAAATCGTTTCATATTTAGATATAGCTCGACACGAAATTTTGCACTACGTATCAAATTGACTCTTGAATGACGTTATTACGTGTTGTTAAAATTAGCGCAGATGCTTCCATATATATTTCAAACGGGTGTCAGATTGAGATTAAATTTTGAAGAGTGCGGCCTACCGAATAGCGTGTATCAAGTTTGCTCTACATCGATTTACTTAAATTAGTCCCATTGTACTTTCCCGAATGAAATGAAATTTAGCATAGGTTCCAGAAACGCATAAAGACCACCTATTCAAGTTCGTTCAATTTCATGAAAGTGTTCTTTCGAAAAGGTGACGTCTGTTAGGAGACATATGTAGAATATATC